>NW_027441936.1:0-300000 GCF_048569485.1 Anomaloglossus baeobatrachus | reverse complement strand
GATTATCTCGGGATTGCAAGATAACCAAACAAAACTTTTAGTGGATTTCTACTTATTTTATTAAATATCATCTCCACCAAACAGGACAAGCTTGCATGTGTTATAGTTTTGGAGAAAAATGTGTTCATTTCATGTATGCGCAAAATGCCTTTGAAATGGCTTTAAAATGGATTTGGAGCATGGAGACGATTATCTCAGGATGGCAATATAAACAAACGAAACTTTTAGTAGATTTCTACTTATTTTATTAAATATTATCTCCACCAAACAGGACAAGCTTGCATCTGTTATAGTTTTGGAGAAAAATGTGTTCATTTCATGTATGCGCGAAATGCCTTAAAAATGGCTTTAAAATGAATTTGGAGCATGGAGACGATTATCTCGGGATTGCAAGATAACCAAACAAAACTTTTAGTGGATTTCTACTTATTTTATTAAATATCATCTCCACCAAACAGGACAAGCTTGCATCTGTTATAGTTTTGGAGAAAAATGTGTTCATTTCATGTATGCGCGAAATGCCTTAAAAATGGCTTTAAAATGGATTTGGAGCATGGAGACGATTATCTCGGGATTGCAAGATAACCAAACAAAACTTTTAGTGGATTTCTACTTATTTTATTAAATATCATCTCCACCAAACAGGACAAGCTTGCATGTGTTATAGTTTTGGAGAAAAATGTGTTCATTTCATGTATGCGCAAAATGCCTTTGAAATGGCTTTAAAATGGATTTGGAGCATGGAGACGATTATCTCAGGATGGCAATATAAACAAACGAAACTTTTAGTAGATTTCTACTTATTTTATTAAATATTATTTCCACCAAACAGGACAAGCTTGCATCTGTTATAGTTTTGGAGAAAAATGTGTTCATTTCATGTATGCGCGAAATGCCTTAAAAATGGCTTTAAAATGGATTTGGAGCATGGAGACGATTATCTCGGGATTGCAAGATAACCAAACAAAACTTTTAGTGGATTTCTACTTATTTTATTAAATATCATCTCCACCAAACAGGACAAGCTTGCATCTGTTATAGTTTTGGAGAAAAATGTGTTCATTTCATGTATGCGCGAAATGCCTTAAAAATGGCTTTAAAATGGATTTGGAGCATGGAGACGATTATCTCGGGATTGCAAGATAACCAAACAAAACTTTTAGTGGATTTCTACTTATTTTATTAAATATCATCTCCACCAAACAGGACAAGCTTGCATCTGTTATAGTTTTGGAGAAAAATGTGTTCATTTCATGTATGCGCGAAATGCCTTAAAAATGGCTTTAAAATGGATTTGGAGCATGGAGACGATTATTTCGGGATTGCAAGATAACCAAACAAAACTTTTAGTGGATTTCTACTTATTTTATTAAATATCATCTCCACCAAACAGGACAAGCTTGCATCTGTTATAGTTTTGGAGAAAAATGTGTTCATTTCATGTATGCGCGAAATGCCTTAAAAATGGCTTTAAAATGGATTTGGAGCATGGAGACGATTATCTCGGGATTGCAAGATAACCAAACAAAACTTTTAGTGGATTTCTACTTATTTTATTAAATATCATCTCCACCAAACAGGACAAGCTTGCATGTGTTATAGTTTTGGAGAAAAATGTGTTCATTTCATGTATGCGCAAAATGCCTTTGAAATGGCTTTAAAATGGATTTGGAGCATGGAGACGATTATCTCAGGATGGCAATATAAACAAACGAAACTTTTAGTAGATTTCTACTTATTTTATTAAATATTATCTCCACCAAACAGGACAAGCTTGCATCTGTTATAGTTTTGGAGAAAAATGTGTTCATTTCATGTATGCGCGAAATGCCTTAAAAATGGCTTTAAAATGAATTTGGAGCATGGAGACGATTATCTCGGGATTGCAAGATAACCAAACAAAACTTTTAGTGGATTTCTACTTATTTTATTAAATATCATCTCCACCAAACAGGACAAGCTTGCATCTGTTATAGTTTTGGAGAAAAATGTGTTCATTTCATGTATGCGCGAAATGCCTTAAAAATGGCTTTAAAATGGATTTGGAGCATGGAGACGATTATCTCGGGATTGCAAGATAACCAAACAAAACTTTTAGTGGATTTCTACTTATTTTATTAAATATCATCTCCACCAAACAGGACAAGCTTGCATGTGTTATAGTTTTGGAGAAAAATGTGTTCATTTCATGTATGCGCAAAATGCCTTTGAAATGGCTTTAAAATGGATTTGGAGCATGGAGACGATTATCTCAGGATGGCAATATAAACAAACGAAACTTTTAGTAGATTTCTACTTATTTTATTAAATATTATTTCCACCAAACAGGACAAGCTTGCATCTGTTATAGTTTTGGAGAAAAATGTGTTCATTTCATGTATGCGCGAAATGCCTTAAAAATGGCTTTAAAATGGATTTGGAGCATGGAGACGATTATCTCGGGATTGCAAGATAACCAAACAAAACTTTTAGTGGATTTCTACTTATTTTATTAAATATCATCTCCACCAAACAGGACAAGCTTGCATCTGTTATAGTTTTGGAGAAAAATGTGTTCATTTCATGTATGCGCGAAATGCCTTAAAAATGGCTTTAAAATGGATTTGGAGCATGGAGACGATTATCTCGGGATTGCAAGATAACCAAACAAAACTTTTAGTGGATTTCTACTTATTTTATTAAATATCATCTCCACCAAACAGGACAAGCTTGCATCTGTTATAGTTTTGGAGAAAAATGTGTTCATTTCATGTATGCGCGAAATGCCTTAAAAATGGCTTTAAAATGGATTTGGAGCATGGAGACGATTATTTCGGGATTGCAAGATAACCAAACAAAACTTTTAGTGGATTTCTACTTATTTTATTAAATATCATCTCCACCAAACAGGACAAGCTTGCATCTGTTATAGTTTTGGAGAAAAATGTGTTCATTTCATGTATGCGCGAAATGCCTTAAAAATGGCTTTAAAATGGATTTGGAGCATGGAGACGATTATCTCGGGATTGCAATATAACCAAACAAAACTTTTAGTGGATTTCTACTTATTTTATTAAATATCATCTCCACCAAACAGGACAAGCTTGCATCTGTTATAGTTTTGGAGAAAAATGTGTTCATTTCATGTATGCGCGAAATGCCTTAAAAATGGCTTTAAAATGGATTTGGAGCATGGAGACGATTATCTCGGGATTGCAAGATAACCAAACAAAACTTTTAGTGGATTTCTACTTATTTTATTAAATATCATCTCCACCAAACAGGACAAGCTTGCATCTGTTATAGTTTTGGAGAAAAATGTGTTCATTTCATGTATGCGCGAAATGCCTTAAAAATGGCTTTAAAATGGATTTGGAGCATGGAGACGATTATCTCGGGATTGCAAGATAACCAAACAAAACTTTTAGTGGATTTCTAATTATTTTATTAAATATCATCTCCACCAAACAGGACAAGCTTGCATGTGTTATAGTTTTGGAGAAAAATGTGTTCATTTCATGTATGCGCAAAATGCCTTTGAAATGGCTTTAAAATGGATTTGGAGCATGGAGACGATTATCTCAGGATGGCAATATAAACAAACGAAACTTTTAGTAGATTTCTACTTATTTTATTAAATATTATCTCCACCAAACAGGACAAGCTTGCATCTGTTATAGTTTTGGAGAAAAATGTGTTCATTTCATGTATGCGCGAAATGCCTTAAAAATGGCTTTAAAATGGATTTGGAGCATGGAGACGATTATCTCGGGATTGCAAGATAACCAAACAAAACTTTTAGTGGATTTCTACTTATTTTATTAAATATCATCTCCACCAAACAGGACAAGCTTGCATCTGTTATAGTTTTGGAGAAAAATGTGTTCATTTCATGTATGCGCGAAATGCCTTAAAAATGGCTTTAAAATGGATTTGGAGCATGGAGACGATTATCTCGGGATTGCAAGATAACCAAACAAAACTTTTAGTGGATTTCTACTTATTTTATTAAATATCATCTCCACCAAACAGGACAAGCTTGCATCTGTTATAGTTTTGGAGAAAAATGTGTTCATTTCATGTATGCGCGAAATGCCTTAAAAATGGCTTTAAAATGGATTTGGAGCATGGAGACGATTATCTCGGGATTGCAAGATAACCAAACAAAACTTTTAGTGGATTTCTACTTATTTTATTAAATATCATCTCCACCAAACAGGACAAGCTTGCATCTGTTATAGTTTTGGAGAAAAATGTGTTCATTTCATGTATGCGCGAAATGCCTTAAAAATGGCTTTAAAATGGATTTGGAGCATGGAGACGATTATCTCGGGATTGCAAGATAACCAAACAAAACTTTTAGTGGATTTCTACTTATTTTATTAAATATCATCTCCACCAAACAGGACAAGCTTGCATGTGTTATAGTTTTGGAGAAAAATGTGTTCATTTCATGTATGCACAAAATGCCTTTGAAATGGCTTTAAAATGGATTTGGAGCATGGAGACGATTATCTCGGGATTGCAAGATAACCAAACAAAACTTTTAGTAGATTTCTACTTATTTTATTAAATATCATCTCCACCAAACAGGACAAGCTTGCATCTGTTATAGTTTTGGAGAAAAATGTGTTCATTTCATGTATGCGCGAAATGCCTTAAAAATGGCTTTAAAATGGATTTGGAGCATGGAGACGATTATCTCGGGATTGCAATATAACCAAACAAAACTTTTAGTGGATTTCTACTTATTTTATTAAATATCATCTCCACCAAACAGGACAAGCTTGCATGTGTTATAGTTTTGGAAAAAAATGTGTTCATTTCATGTATGCGCAAAATGCCTTTGAAATGGCTTTAAAATGGATTTGGAGCATGGAGACGATTATTTCAGGATGGCAATATAAACAAACGAAACTTTTAGTAGATTTCTACTTATTTTATTAAATATTATCTCCACCAAACAGGACAAGCTTGCATCTGTTATAGTTTTGGAGAAAAATGTGTTCATTTCATGTATGCGCGAAATGCCTTAAAAATGGCTTTAAAATGGATTTGGAGCATGGAGACGATTATCTCGGGATTGCAAGATAACCAAACAAAACTTTTAGTGGATTTCTACTTATTTTATTAAATATCATCTCCACCAAACAGGACAAGCTTGCATCTGTTATAGTTTTGGAGAAAAATGTGTTCATTTCATGTATGCGCGAAATGCCTTAAAAATGGCTTTAAAATGGATTTGGAGCATGGAGACGATTATCTCGGGATTGCAAGATAACCAAACAAAACTTTTAGTGGATTTCTACTTATTTTATTAAATATCATCTCCACCAAACAGGACAAGCTTGCATGTGTTATAGTTTTGGAGAAAAATGTGTTCATTTCATGTATGCGCAAAATGCCTTTGAAATGGCTTTAAAATGGATTTGGAGCATGGAGACGATTATCTCAGGATGGCAATATAAACAAACGAAACTTTTAGTAGATTTCTACTTATTTTATTAAATATTATCTCCACCAAACAGGACAAGCTTGCATCTTAGTTTTGGAGAAAAATGTGTTCATTTCATGTATGCGCGAAATGCCTTAAAAATGGCTTTAAAATGGATTTGGAGCATGGAGACGATTATCTCGGGATTCCAAGATAACCAAACAAAACTTTTAGTGGATTTCTACTTATTTTATTAAATATCATCTCCACCAAACAGGACAAGCTTGCATCTGTTATAGTTTTTGAGAAAAATGTGTTCATTTCATGTATGCGCGAAATGCCTTAAAAATGGCTTTAAAATGGATTTGGAGCATGGAGACGATTATCTCGGGATTGCAAGATAACCAAACAAAACTTTTAGTGGATTTCTACTTATTTTATTAAATATCATCTCCACCAAACAGGACAAGCTTGCATCTGTTATAGTTTTGGAGAAAAATGTGTTCATTTCATGTATGCGCAAAATGCCTTTGAAATGGCTTTAAAATGGATTTGGAGCATGGAGACGATTATCTCAGGATGGCAATATAAACAAACGAAACTTTTAGTAGATTTCTACTTATTTTATTAAATATTATCTCCACCAAACAGGACAAGCTTCCATCTGTTATAGTTTTGGAGAAAAATGTGTTCATTTCATGTATGAGCGAAATGCCTTAAAAATGGCTTTAAAATGGATTTGGAGCATGGAGACGATTATCTCGGGATTGCAAGATAACCAAACAAAACTTTTAGTGGATTTCTACTTATTTTATTAAATATCATCTCCACCAAACAGGACAAGCTTGCATCTGTTATAGTTTTGGAGAAAATGTGTTCATTTCATGTATGAGCGAAATGCCTTAAAAATGGCTTTAAAATGGATTTGGAGCATGGAGACGATTATCTCGGGATTGCAAGATAACCAAACAAAACTTTTAGTGGATTTCTACTTATTTTATTAAATATCATCTCCACCAAACAGGACAAGCTTGCATCTGTTATAGTTTTGGAGAAAATGTGTTCATTTCATGTATGCGCGAAATGCCTTAAAAATGGCTTTAAAATGGATTTGGAGCATGGAGACGATTATCTCGGGATTGCAAGATAACCAAACAAAACTTTTAGTGGATTTCTACTTATTTTATTAAATATCATCTCCACCAAACAGGACAAGCTTGCATCTGTTATAGTTTTGGAGAAAAATGTGTTCATTTCATGTATGCGCGAAATGCCTTAAAAATGGCTTTAAAATGGATTTGGAGCATGGAGACGATTATCTCGGGATTGCAAGATAACCAAACAAAACTTTTAGTGGATTTCTACTTATTTTATTAAATATCATCTCCACCAAACAGGACAAGCTTGCATCTGTTATAGTTTTGGAGAAAAATGTGTTCATTTCATGTATGCGCAAAATGCCTTTGAAATGGCTTTAAAATGGATTTGGAGCATGGAGACGATTATCTCAGGATGGCAATATAAACAAACGAAACTTTTAGTAGATTTCTACTTATTTTATTAAATATTATCTCCACCAAACAGGACAAGCTTCCATCTGTTATAGTTTTGGAGAAAAATGTGTTCATTTCATGTATGCGCGAAATGCCTTAAAAATGGCTTTAAAATGGATTTGGAGCATGGAGACGATTATCTCGGGATTGCAAGATAACCAAACAAAACTTTTAGTGGATTTCTACTTATTTTATTAAATATCATCTCCACCAAACAGGACAAGCTTGCATCTGTTATAGTTTTGGAGAAAATGTGTTCATTTCATGTATGCGCGAAATGCCTTAAAAATGGCTTTAAAATGGATTTGGAGCATGGAGACGATTATCTCGGGATTGCAATATAACCAAACAAAACTTTTAGTGGATTTCTACTTATTTTATTAAATATCATCTCCACCAAACAGGACAAGCTTGCATCTGTTATAGTTTTGGAGAAAAATGTGTTCATTTCATGTATGCGCGAAATGCCTTAAAAATGGCTTTAAAATGGATTTGGAGCATGGAGACGATTATCTCGGGATTGCAAGATAACCAAACAAAACTTTTAGTGGATTTCTACTTATTTTATTAAATATCATCTCCACCAAACAGGACAAGCTTGCATCTGTTATAGTTTTGGAGAAAAATGTGTTCATTTCATGTATGCGCGAAATGCCTTAAAAATGGCTTTAAAATGGATTTGGAGCATGGAGACGATTATCTCGGGATTGCAATATAACCAAACAAAACTTTTAGTGGATTTCTACTTATTTTATTAAATATCATCTCCACCAAACAGGACAAGCTTGCATCTGTTATAGTTTTGGAGAAAAATGTGTTCATTTCATGTATGCGCGAAATGCCTTAAAAATGGCTTTAAAATGGATTTGTAGCATGGAGACGATTATATCGGGATTGCAAGATAACCAAACAAAACTTTTAGTCGATTTCTACTTATTTTATTAAATATCATCTCCACAAACAGGACAAGCTTGCATCTGTTATAGTTTTGGAGAAAAATGTGTTCATTTCATGTATGCGCGAAATGCCTTAAAAATGGCTTTAAAATGGATT
The DNA here is from genome assembly GCF_048569485.1 of Anomaloglossus baeobatrachus. Classification (NCBI taxonomy): domain Eukaryota; kingdom Metazoa; phylum Chordata; class Amphibia; order Anura; family Aromobatidae; genus Anomaloglossus; species Anomaloglossus baeobatrachus. The sequence goes on along the minus strand of NW_027441936.1, from coordinate 291,981 downwards.
TGGAGCATGGAGACGATTATCTCGGGATTGCAAGATAACCAAACAAAACTTTTAGTGGATTTCTACTTATTTTATTAAATATCATCTCCACCAAACAGGACAAGCTTGCATGTGTTATAGTTTTGGAGAAAAATGTGTTCATTTCATGTATGCGCAAAATGCCTTTGAAATGGCTTTAAAATGGATTTGGAGCACGGAGACGATTATCTCAGGATGGCAATATAAACAAACGAAACTTTTAGTAGATTTCTACTTATTTTATTAAATATTATCTCCACCAAACAGGACAAGCTTGCATCTGTTATAGTTTTGGAGAAAAATGTGTTCATTTCATGTATGCGCGAAATGCCTTAAAAATGGCTTTAAAATGGATTTGGAGCATGGAGACGATTATTTCGGGATTGCAAGATAACCAAACAAAACTTTTAGTGGATTTCTACTTATTTTATTAAATATCATCTCCACCAAACAGGACAAGCTTGCATCTGTTATAGTTTTGGAGAAAAATGTGTTCATTTCATGTATGCGCGAAATGCCTTAAAAATGGCTTTAAAATGGATTTGGAGCATGGAGACGATTATCTCGGGATTGCAAGATAACCAAACAAAACTTTTAGTGGATTTCTACTTATTTTATTAAATATCATCTCCACCAAACAGGACAAGCTTGCATCTGTTATAGTTTTGGAGAAAAATGTGTTCATTTCATGTATGCGCGAAATGCCTTAAAAATGGCTTTAAAATTGATTTGGAGCATGGAGACGATTATCTCGGGATTGCAATATAACCAAACAAAACTTTTAGTGGATTTCTACTTATTTTATTAAATATCATCTCCACCAAACAGGACAAGCTTGCATCTGTTATAGTTTTGGAGAAAAATGTGTTCATTTCATGTATGCGCGAAATGCCTTAAAATGGCTTTAAAATGGATTTGGAGCATGGAGACGATTATCTCGGGATTGCAAGATAACCAAACAAAACTTTTAGTGGATTTCTACTTATTTTATTAAATATCATCTCCACCAAACAGGACAAGCTTGCATCTGTTATAGTTTTGGAGAAAAATGTGTTCATTTCATGTATGCGCGAAATGCCTTAAAAATGGCTTTAAAATGGATTTGGAGCATGGAGACGATTATCTCGGGATTGCAAGATAACCAAACAAAACTTTTAGTGGATTTCTACTTATTTTATTAAATATCATCTCCACCAAACAGGACAAGCTTGCATCTGTTATAGTTTTGGAGAAAAATGTGTTCATTTCATGTATGCGCGAAATGCCTTAAAAATGGCTTTAAAATGGATTTGGAGCATGGAGACGATTATCTCGGGATTGCAAGATAACCAAACAAAACTTTTAGTCGATTTCTACTTATTTTATTAAATATCATCTCCACCAAACAGGACAAGCTTGCATGTGTTATAGTTTTGGAGAAAAATGTGTTCATTTCATGTATGCGCAAAATGCCTTTGAAATGGCTTTAAAATGGATTTGGAGCATGGAGACGATTATCTCAGGATGGCAATATAAACAAACGAAACTTTTAGTAGATTTCTACTTATTTTATTAAATATTATCTCCACCAAACAGGACAAGCTTGCATCTGTTATAGTTTTGGAGAAAAATGTGTTCATTTCATGTATGCGCGAAATGCCTTAAAAATGGCTTTAAAATGAATTTGGAGCATGGAGACGATTATCTCGGGATTGCAAGATAACCAAACAAAACTTTTGTGGATTTCTACTTATTTTATTAAATATCATCTCCACCAAACAGGACAAGCTTGCATCTGTTATAGTTTTGGAGAAAAATGTGTTCATTTCATGTATGCGCGAAATGCCTTAAAAATGGCTTTAAAATGGATTTGGAGCATGGAGACGATTATCTCGGGATTGCAAGATAACCAAACAAAACTTTTAGTGGATTTCTACTTATTTTATTAAATATCATCTCCACCAAACAGGACAAGCTTGCATGTGTTATAGTTTTGGAGAAAAATGTGTTCATTTCATGTATGCGCGAAATGCCTTAAAAATGGCTTTAAAATGGATTTGGAGCATGGAGACGATTATCTCAGGATGGCAATATAAACAAACGAAACTTTTAGTAGATTTCTACTTATTTTATTAAATATTATCTCCACCAAACAGGACAAGCTTGCATCTGTTATAGTTTTGGAGAAAAATGTGTTCATTTCATGTATGCGCGAAATGCCTTAAAAATGGCTTTAAAATGGATTTGGAGCATGGAGACGATTATCTCGGGATTGCAAGATAACCAAACAAAACTTTTAGTGGATTTCTACTTATTTTATTAAATATCATCTCCACCAAACAGGACAAGCTTGCATCTGTTATAGTTTTGGAGAAAAATGTGTTCATTTCATGTATGCGCGAAATGCCTTAAAAATGGCTTTAAAATGGATTTGGAGCATGGAGACGATTATCTCGGGATTGCAAGATAACCAAACAAAACTTTTAGTGGATTTCTACTTATTTTATTAAATATCATCTCCACCAAACAGGACAAGCTTGCATCTGTTATAGTTTTGGAGAAAAATGTGTTCATTTCATGTATGCGCGAAATGCCTTAAAAATGGCTTTAAAATGGATTTGGAGCATGGAGACGATTATTTCGGGATTGCAAGATAACCAAACAAAACTTTTAGTGGATTTCTACTTATTTTATTAAATATCATCTCCACCAAACAGGACAAGCTTGCATCTGTTATAGTTTTGGAGAAAAATGTGTTCATTTCATGTATGCGCGAAATGCCTTAAAAATGGCTTTAAAATGGATTTGGAGCATGGAGACGATTATCTCGGGATTGCAAGATAACCAAACAAAACTTTTAGTGGATTTCTACTTATTTTATTAAATATCATCTCCACCAAACAGGACAAGCTTGCATCTGTTATAGTTTTGGAGAAAAATGTGTTCATTTCATGTATGCGCGAAATGCCTTAAAAATGGCTTTAAAATTGATTTGGAGCATGGAGACGATTATCTCGGGATTGCAATATAACCAAACAAAACTTTTAGTGGATTTCTACTTATTTTATTAAATATCATCTCCACCAAACAGGACAAGCTTGCATCTGTTATAGTTTTGGAGAAAAATGTGTTCATTTCATGTATGCGCGAAATGCCTTAAAAATGGCTTTAAAATGGATTTGGAGCATGGAGACGATTATCTCGGGATTGCAAGATAACCAAACAAAACTTTTAGTGGATTTCTACTTATTTTATTAAATATCATCTCCACCAAACAGGACAAGCTTGCATCTGTTATAGTTTTGGAGAAAAATGTGTTCATTTCATGTATGCGCGAAATGCCTTAAAAATGGCTTTAAAATGGATTTGGAGCATGGAGACGATTATCTCGGGATTGCAAGATAACCAAACAAAACTTTTAGTGGATTTCTACTTATTTTATTAAATATCATCTCCACCAAACAGGACAAGCTTGCATCTGTTATAGTTTTGGAGAAAAATGTGTTCATTTCATGTATGCGCGAAATGCCTTAAAAATGGCTTTAAAATGGATTTGGAGCATGGAGACGATTATCTCGGGATTGCAAGATAACCAAACAAAACTTTTAGTGGATTTCTACTTATTTTATTAAATATCATCTCCACCAAACAGGACAAGCTTGCATCTGTTATAGTTTTGGAGAAAAATGTGTTCATTTCATGTATGCGCGAAATGCCTTAAAAATGGCTTTAAAATGGATTTGGAGCATGGAGACGATTATCTCGGGATTGCAAGATAACCAAACAAAACTTTTAGTGGATTTCTACTTATTTTATTAAATATCATCTCCACCAAACAGGACAAGCTTGCATCTGTTATAGTTTTGGAGAAAAATGTGTTCATTTCATGTATGCGCGAAATGCCTTAAAAATGGCTTTAAAATGGATTTGGAGCATGGAGACGATTATCTCGGGATTGCAAGATAACCAAACAAAACTTTTAGTGGATTTCTACTTATTTTATTAAATATCATCTCCACCAAACAGGACAAGCTTGCATCTGTTATAGTTTTGGAGAAAAATGTGTTCATTTCATGTATGCGCGAAATGCCTTAAAAATGGCTTTAAAATGGATTTGGAGCATTGAGACGATTATCTCGGGATTGCAATATAACCAAACAAAACTTTTAGTGGATTTCTACTTATTTTATTAAATATCATCTCCACCAAACAGGACAAGCTTGCATGTGTTATAGTTTTGGAGAAAAATGTGTTCATTTCATGTATGCGCAAAATGCCTTTGAAATGGCTTTAAAATGGATTTGGAGCATGGAGACAATTATCTCGGGATTGCAAGATAACCAAACAAAACTTTTAGTGGATTTCTACTTATTTTATTAAATATCATCTCCACCAAACAGGACAAGCTTGCATCTGTTATAGTTTTGGCGAAAAATGTGTTCATTTCATGTATGCGCGAAATGCCTTAAAAATGGCTTTAAAATGGATTTGGAGCATGGAGACGATTATCTCGGGATTGCAATATAACCAAACAAAACTTTTAGTGGATTTCTACTTATTTTATTAAATATCATCTCCACCAAACAGGACAAGCTTGCATGTGTTATAGTTTTGGAAAAAAAATGTGTTCATTTCATGTATGCGCAAAATGCCTTTGAAATGGCTTTAAAATGGATTTGGAGCATGGAGACGATTATCTCAGGATGGCAATATAAACAAACGAAACTTTTAGTAGATTTCTACTTATTTTATTAAATATTATCTCCACCAAACAGGACAAGCTTGCATCTGTTATAGTTTTGGAGAAAAATGTGTTCATTTCATGTATGCGCGAAATGCCTTAAAAATGGCTTTAAAATGGATTTGGAGCATGGAGACGATTATCTCGGGATTGCAAGATAACCAAACAAAACTTTTAGTGGATTTCTACTTATTTTATTAAATATCATCTCCACCAAACAGGACAAGCTTGCATCTGTTATAGTTTTGGAGAAAAATGTGTTCATTTCATGTATGCGCGAAATGCCTTAAAATGGCTTTAAAATGGATTTGGAGCATGGAGACGATTATCTCGGGATTGCAAGATAACCAAACAAAACTTTTAGTGGATTTCTACTTATTTTATTAAATATCATCTCCACCAAACAGGACAAGCTTGCATGTGTTATAGTTTTGGAGAAAAATGTGTTCATTTCATGTATGCGCAAAATGCCTTTGAAATGGCTTTAAAATGGATTTGGAGCATGGAGACGATTATCTCAGGATGGCAATATAAACAAACGAAACTTTTAGTAGATTTCTACTTATTTTATTAAATTTTATCTCCACCAAACAGGACAAGCTTGCATCTTAGTTTTGGAGAAAAATGTGTTCATTTCATGTATGCGCGAAATGCCTTAAAAATGGCTTTAAAATGGATTTGGAGCATGGAGACGATTATCTCGGGATTCCAAGATAACCAAACAAAACTTTTAGTGGATTTCTACTTATTTTATTAAATATCATCTCCACCAAACAGGACAAGCTTGCATCTGTTATAGTTTTTGAGAAAAATGTGTTCATTTCATGTATGCGCGAAATGCCTTAAAAATGGCTTTAAAATGGATTTGGAGCATGGAGACGATTATCTCGGGATTGCAAGATAACCAAACAAAACTTTTAGTGGATTTCTACTTATTTTATTAAATATCATCTCCACCAAACAGGACAAGCTTGCATGTGTTATAGTTTTGGAGAAAAATGTGTTCTTTTCATGTATGCGCAAAATGCCTTTGAAATGGCTTTAAAATGGATTTGGAGCATGGAGACGATTATCTCAGGATGGCAATATAAACAAACGAAACTTTTAGTAGATTTCTACTTATTTTATTAAATATTATCTCCACCAAACAGGACAAGCTTGCATCTGTTATAGTTTTGGAGAAAAATGTGTTCATTTCATGTATGCGCGAAATGCCTTAAAAATGGCTTTAAAATGGATTTGGAGCATGGAGACGATTATCTCGGGATTGCAAGATAACCAAACAAAACTTTTAGTGGATTTCTACTTATTTTATTAAATATCATCTCCACCAAACAGGACAAGCTTGCATCTGTTATAGTTTTGGAGAAAAATGTGTTCATTTCATGTATGCGCGAAATGCCTTAAAAATGGCTTTAAAATGGATTTGGAGCATGGAGACGATTATCTCGGGATTGCAAGATAACCAAACAAAACTTTTAGTGGATTTCTACTTATTTTATTAAATATCATCTCCACCAAACAGGACAAGCTTGCATCTGTTATAGTTTTGGAGAAAAATGTGTTCATTTCATGTATGCGCGAAATGCCTTAAAAATGGCTTTAAAATGGATTTGGAGCATGGAGACGATTATTTCGGGATTGCAAGATAACCAAACAAAACTTTTAGTGGATTTCTACTTATTTTATTAAATATCATCTCCACCAAACAGGACAAGCTTGCATCTGTTATAGTTTTGGAGAAAAATGTGTTCATTTCATGTATGCGCGAAATGCCTTAAAAATGGCTTTAAAATGGATTTGGAGCATGGAGACGATTATCTCGGGATTGCAAGATAACCAAACAAAACTTTTAGTGGATTTCTACTTATTTTATTAAATATCATCTCCACCAAACAGGACAAGCTTGCATCTGTTATAGTTTTGGAGAAAAATGTGTTCATTTCATGTATGCGCGAAATGCCTTAAAAATGGCTTTAAAATTGATTTGGAGCATGGAGACGATTATCTCGGGATTGCAATATAACCAAACAAAACTTTTAGTGGATTTCTACTTATTTTATTAAATATCATCTCCACCAAACAGGACAAGCTTGCATCTGTTATAGTTTTGGAGAAAAATGTGTTCATTTCATGTATGCGCGAAATGCCTTAAAAATGGCTTTAAAATGGATTTGGAGCATGGAGACGATTATCTCGGGATTGCAAGATAACCAAACAAAACTTTTAGTGGATTTCTACTTATTTTATTAAATATCATCTCCACCAAACAGGACAAGCTTGCATCTGTTATAGTTTTGGAGAAAAATGTGTTCATTTCATGTATGCGCGAAATGCCTTAAAAATGGCTTTAAAATGGATTTGGAGCATGGAGACGATTATCTCGGGATTGCAAGATAACCAAACAAAACTTTTAGTGGATTTCTACTTATTTTATTAAATATCATCTCCACCAAACAGGACAAGCTTGCATCTGTTATAGTTTTGGAGAAAAATGTGTTCATTTCATGTATGCGCGAAATGCCTTAAAAATGGCTTTAAAATGGATTTGGAGCATGGAGACGATTATCTCGGGATTGCAAGATAACCAAACAAAACTTTTAGTGGATTTCTACTTATTTTATTAAATATCATCTCCACCAAACAGGACAAGCTTGCATGTGTTATAGTTGTGGAGAAAAATGTGTTCATTTCATGTATGCGCAAAATGCCTTTGAAATGGCTTTAAAATGGATTTGGAGCATGGAGACGATTATCTCAGGATGGCAATATAAACAAACGAAACTTTTAGTAGATTTCTACTTATTTTATTAAATATTATCTCCACCAAACAGGACAAGCTTGCATCTGTTATAGTTTTGGAGAAAAATGTGTTCATTTCATGTATGCGCGAAATGCCTTAAAAATGGCTTTAAAATGAATTTGGAGCATGGAGACGATTATCTCGGGATTGCAAGATAACCAAACAAAACTTTTAGTGGATTTCTACTTATTTTATTAAATATCATCTCCACCAAACAGGACAAGCTTGCATCTGTTATAGTTTTGGAGAAAAATGTGTTCATTTCATGTATGCGCGAAATGCCTTAAAAATGGCTTTAAAATGGATTTGGAGCATGGAGACGATTATCTCGGGATTGCAAGATAACCAAACAAAACTTTTAGTGGATTTCTACTTATTTTATTAAATATCATCTCCACCAAACAGGACAAGCTTGCATCTGTTATAGTTTTGGAGAAAAATGTGTTCATTTCATGTATGCGCGAAATGCCTTAAAAATGGCTTTAAAATGGATTTGGAGCATTGAGACGATTATCTCGGGATTGCAATATAACCAAACAAAACTTTTAGTGGATTTCTACTTATTTTATTAAATATCATCTCCACCAAACAGGACAAGCTTGCATGTGTTATAGTTTTGGAGAAAAATGTGTTCATTTCATGTATGCGCAAAATGCCTTTGAAATGGCTTTAAAATGGATTTGGAGCATGGAGACAATTATCTCGGGATTGCAAGATAACCAAACAAAACTTTTAGTGGATTTCTACTTATTTTATTAAATATCATCTCCACCAAACAGGACAAGCTTGCATCTGTTATAGTTTTGGAGAAAAATGTGTTCATTTCATGTATGCGCGAAATGCCTTAAAAATGGCTTTAAAATGGATTTGGAGCATGGAGACGATTATCTCGGGATTGCAAGATAACCAAACAAAACTTTTAGTGGATTTCTACTTATTTTATTAAATATCATCTCCACCAAACAGGACAAGCTTGCATCTGTTATAGTTTTGGAGAAAAATGTGTTCATTTCATGTATGCGCGAAATGCCTTAAAAATGGCTTTAAAATGGATTTGGAGCATGGAGACGATTATTTCGGGATTGCAAGATAACCAAACAAAACTTTTAGTGGATTTCTACTTATTTTATTAAATATCATCTCCACCAAACAGGACAAGCTTGCATCTGTTATAGTTTTGGAGAAAAATGTGTTCATTTCATGTATGCGCGAAATGCCTTAAAAATGGCTTTAAAATGGATTTGGAGCATGGGGACGATTATCTCGGGATTGCAAGATAACCAAACAAAACTTTTAGTGGATTTCTACTTATTTTAGTAAATATCATCTCCACCAAACAGGACAAGCTTGCATCTGTTATAGTTTTGGAGAAAAATGTGTTCATTTCATGTATGCGCGAAATGCCTTAAAAATGGCTTTAAAATTGATTTGGAGCATGGAGACGATTATCTCGGGATTGCAATATAACCAAACAAAACTTTTAGTGGATTTCTACTTATTTTATTAAATATCATCTCCACCAAACAGGACAAGCTTGCATCTGTTATAGTTTTGGAGAAAAATGTGTTCATTTCATGTATGCGCGAAATGCCTTAAAAATGGCTTTAAAATGGATTTGGAGCATGGAGACGATTATCTCGGGATTGCAAGATAACCAAACAAAACTTTTAGTGGATTTCTACTTATTTTATTAAATATCATCTCCACCAAACAGGACAAGCTTGCATCTGTTATAGTTTTGGAGAAAAATGTGTTCATTTCATGTATGCGCGAAATGCCTTAAAAATGGCTTTAAAATGGATTTGGAGCATGGAGACGATTATCTCGGGATTGCAAGATAACCAAACAAAACTTTTAGTGGATTTCTACTTATTTTATTAAATATCATCTCCACCAAACAGGACAAGCTTGCATGTGTTATAGTTTTGGAGAAAAATGTGTTCATTTCATGTATGCGCAAAATGCCTTTGAAATGGCTTTAAAATGGATTTGGAGCATGGAGACGATTATCTCAGGATGGCAATATAAACAAACGAAACTTTTAGTAGATTTCTACTTATTTTATTAAATATTATCTCCACCAAACAGGACAAGCTTGCATCTGTTATAGTTTTGGAGAAAAATGTGTTCATTTCATGTATGCGCGAAATGCCTTAAAAATGGCTTTAAAATGGATTTGGAGCATGGAGACGATTATCTCGGGATTGCAAGATAACCAAACAAAACTTTTAGTGGATTTCTACTTATTTTATTAAATATCATCTCCACCAAACAGGACAAGCTTGCATCTGTTATAGTTTTGGAGAAAAATGTGTTCATTTCATGTATGCGCGAAATGCCTTAAAAATGGCTTTAAAATGGATTTGGAGCATGGAGACGATTATCTCGGGATTGCAAGATAACCAAACAAAACTTTTAGTGGATTTCTACTTATTTTATTAAATATCATCTCCACCAAACAGGACAAGCTTGCATCTGTTATAGTTTTGGAGAAAAATGTGTTCATTTCATGTATGCGCGAAATGCCTTAAAAATGGCTTTAAAAAGGATTTGGAGCATGGAGACGATTATCTCGGGATTGCAAGATAACCAAACAAAACTTTTAGTGGATTTCTACTTATTTTATTAAATATCATCTCCACCAAACAGGACAAGCTTGCATCTGTTATAGTTTTGGAGAAAAATGTGTTCATTTCATGTATGCGCGAAATGCCTTAAAAATGGCTTTAAAATGGATTTGGAGAATGGAGACGATTATCTCGGGATTGCAAGATAACCAAACAAAACTTTTAGTGGATTTCTACTTATTTTATTAAATATCATCTCCACCAAACAGGACAAGCTTGCATGTGTTATAGTTTTGGAGAAAAATGTGTTCATTTCATGTATGCGCGAAATGCCTTAAAAATGGCTTTAAAATGGATTTGGAGCATGGAGACGATTATCTCGGGATTGCAAGATAACCAAACAAAACTTTTAGTGGATTTCTACTTATTTTATTAAATATCATCTCCACCAAACAGGACAAGCTTGCATCTGTTATAGTTTTGGAGAAAAATGTGTTCATTTCATGTATGCGCGAAATGCCTTAAAAATGGCTTTAAAAAGGATTTGGAGCATGGAGACGATTATCTCGGGATTGCAAGATAACCAAACAAAACTTTTAGTGGATTTCTACTTATTTTATTAAATATCATCTCCACCAAACAGGACAAGCTTGCATCTGTTATAGTTTTGGAGAAAAATGTGTTCATTTCATGTATGCGCGAAATGCCTTAAAAATGGCTTTAAAATGGATTTGGAGAATGGAGACGATTATCTCGGGATTGCAAGATAACCAAACAAAACTTTTAGTGGATTTCTACTTATTTTATTAAATATCATCTCCACCAAACAGGACAAGCTTGCATGTGTTATAGTTTTGGAGAAAAATGTGTTCATTTCATGTATGCGCAAAATGCCTTTGAAATGGCTTTAAAATGGATTTGGAGCATGGAGACGATTATCTCAGGATGGCAATATAAACAAACGAAACTTTTAGTAGATTTCTACTTATTTTATTAAATATTATCTCCACCAAACAGGACAAGCTTGCATCTGTTATAGTTTTGGAGAAAAATGTGTTCATTTCATGTATGCGCGAAATGCCTTAAAAATGGCTTTAAAATGGATTTGGAGCATGGAGACGATTATCTCGGGATTGCAAGATAACCAAACAAAACTTTTAGTGGATTTCTACTTATTTTATTAAATATCATCTCCACCAAACAGGACAAGCTTGCATCTGTTATAGTTTTGGAGAAAAATGTGTTCATTTCATGTATGCGCGAAATGCCTTAAAAATGGCTTTAAAATGGATTTGGAGCATGGAGACGATTATCTCGGGATTGCAAGATAACCAAACAAAACTTTTAGTGGATTTCTACTTATTTTATTAAATATCATCTCCACCAAACAGGACAAGCTTGCATCTGTTATAGTTTTGGAGAAAAATGTGTTCATTTCATGTATGCGCGAAATGCCTTAAAAATGGCTTTAAAATGGATTTGGAGCATGGAGACGATTATCTCGGGATTGCAAGATAACCAAACAAAACTTTTAGTGGATTTCTACTTATTTTATTAAATATCATCTCCACCAAACAGGACAAGCTTGCATCTGTTATAGTTTTGGAGAAAAATGTGTTCATTTCATGTATGCGCGAAATGCCTTAAAAATGGCTTTAAAATGGATTTGGAGCATGGAGACGATTATCTCGGGATTGCAATATAACCAAACAAAACTTTTAGTGGATTTCTACTTATTTTATTAAATATCATCTCCACCAAACAGGACAAGCTTGCATCTGTTATAGTTTTGGAGAAAAATGTGTTCATTTCATGTATGCGCGAAATGCCTTAAAAATGGCTTTAAAATGGATTTGGAGCATGGAGACGATTATCTCGGGATTGCAAGATAACCAAACAAAACTTTTAGTGGATTTCTACTTATTTTATTAAATATCATCTCCACCAAACAGGACAAGCTTGCATCTGTTATAGTTTTGGAGAAAAATGTGTTCATTTCATGTATGCGCGAAATGCCTTAAAAATGGCTTTAAAATGGATTTGGAGCATGGAGACGATTATCTCGGGATTGCAAGATAACCAAACAAAACTTTTAGTGGATTTCTACTTATTTTATTAAATATCATCTCCACCAAACAGGACAAGCTTGCATCTGTTATAGTTTTGGAGAAAAATGTGTTCATTTCATGTATGCGCGAAATGCCTTAAAAATGGCTTTAAAATGGATTTGGAGCATGGAGACGATTATCTCGGGATTGCAAGATAACCAAACAAAACTTTTAGTGGATTTCTACTTATTTTATTAAATATCATCTCCACCAAACAGGACAAGCTTGCATGTGTTATAGTTTTGGAGAAAAATGTGTTCATTTCATGTATGCGCAAAATGCCTTTGAAATGGCTTTAAAATGGACTTGGAGCATGGAGACGATTATCTCGGGATTGCAAGATAACCAAACAAAACTTTTAGTGGATTTCTACTTATTTTATTAAATATCATCTCCACCAAACAGGACAAGCTTGCATCTGTTATAGTTTTGGAGAAAAATGTGTTCATTTCATGTATGCGCGAAATGCCTTAAAAATGGCTTTAAAATGGATTTGGAGCATGGAGACGATTATCTCGGGATTGCAAGATAACCAAACAAAACTTTTAGTGGATTTCTACTTATTTTATTAAATATCATCTCCACCAAACAGGACAAGCTTGCATCTGTTATAGTTTTGGAGAAAAATGTGTTCATTTCATGTATGCGCGAAATGCCTTAAAAATGGCTTTAAAATGGATTTGGAGCATTGAGACGATTATCTCGGGATTGCAATATAACCAAACAAAACTTTTAGTGGATTTCTACTTATTTTATTAAATATCATCTCCACCAAACAGGACAAGCTTGCATGTGTTATAGTTTTGGAGAAAAATGTGTTCATTTCATGTATGCGCAAAATGCCTTTGAAATGGCTTTAAAATGGATTTGGAGCATGGAGACAATTATCTCGGGATTGCAAGATAACCAAACAAAACTTTTAGTGGATTTCTACTTATTTTATTAAATATCATCTCCACCAAACAGGACAAGCTTGCATCTGTTATAGTTTTGGAGAAAAATGTGTTCATTTCATGTATGCGCGAAATGCCTTAAAAATGGCTTTAAAATGGATTTGGAGCATGGAGACGATTATCTCGGGATTGCAATATAACCAAACAAAACTTTTAGTGGATTTCTACTTATTTTATTAAATATCATCTCAACCAAACAGGACAAGCTTGCATGTGTTATAGTTTTGGAAAAAAAATGTGTTCATTTCATGTATGCGCAAAATGCCTTTGAAATGGCTTTAAAATGGATTTGGAGCATGGAGACGATTATCTCAGGATGGCAATATAAACAAACGAAACTTTTAGTAGATTTCTACTTATTTTATTAAATATTATCTCCACCAAACAGGACAAGCTTGCATCTGTTATAGTTTTGGAGAAAAATGTGTTCATTTCATGTATTCGCGAAATGCCTTAAAAATGGCTTTAAAATGGATTTGGAGCATGGAGACGATTATCTCGGGATTGCAAGATAACCAAACAAAACTTTTAGTGGATTTCTACTTATTTTATTAAATATCATCTCCACCAAACAGGACAAGCTTGCATCTGTTATAGTTTTGGAGAAAAATGTGTTCATTTCATGTATGCGCGAAATGCCTTAAAAATGGCTTTAAAATGGATTTGGAGCATGGAGACGATTATCTCGGGATTGCAAGATAACCAAACAAAACTTTTAGTGGATTTCTACTTATTTTATTAAATATCATCTCCACCAAACAGGACAAGCTTGCATGTGTTATAGTTTTGGAGAAAAATGTGTTCATTTCATGTATGCGCAAAATGCCTTTGAAATGGCTTTAAAATGGATTTGGAGCATGGAGACGATTATCTCAGGATGGCAATATAAACAAACGAAACTTTTAGTAGATTTCTACTTATTTTATTAAATATTATCTCCACCAAACAGGACAAGCTTGCATCTTAGTTTTGGAGAAAAATGTGTTCATTTCATGTATGCGCGAAATGCCTTAAAAATGGCTTTAAAATGGATTTGGAGCATGGAGACGATTATCTCGGGATTCCAAGATAACCAAACAAAACTTTTAGTGGATTTCTACTTATTTTATTAAATATCATCTCCACCAAACAGGACAAGCTTGCATCTGTTATAGTTTTTGAGAAAAATGTGTTCATTTCATGTATGCGCGAAATGCCTTAAAAATGGCTTTAAAATGGATTTGTAGCATGGAGACGATTATCTCGGGATTGCAAGATAACCAAACAAAACTTTTAGTGGATTTCTACTTATTTTATTAAATATCATCTCCACCAAACAGGACAAGCTTGCATCTGTTATAGTTTTGGAGAAAAATGTGTTCATTTCATGTATGCGCGAAATGCCTTAAAAATGGCTTTAAAATGGATTTGGAGCATGGAGACGATTATCTCGGGATTGCAAGATAACCAAACAAAACTTTTAGTGGATTTCTACTTATTTTATTAAATATCATCTCCACCAAACAGGACAAGCTTGCATCTGTTATAGTTTTGGAGAAAAATGTGTTCATTTCATGTATGCGCAAAATGCCTTTGAAATGGCTTTAAAATGGATTTGGAGCATGGAGACGATTATCTCAGGATGGCAATATAAACAAACGAAACTTTTAGTAGATTTCTACTTATTTTATTAAATATTATCTCCACCAAACAGGACAAGCTTCCATCTGTTATAGTTTTGGAGAAAAATGTGTTCATTTCATGTATGCGCGAAATGCCTTAAAAATGGCTTTAAAATGGATTTGGAGCATGGAGACGATTATCTCGGGATTCCAAGATAACCAAACAAAACTTTTAGTGGATTTCTACTTATTTTATTAAATATCATCTCCACCAAACAGGACAAGCTTGCATCTGTTATAGTTTTTGAGAAAAATGTGTTCATTTCATGTATGCGCGAAATGCCTTAAAAATGGCTTTAAAATGGATTTGGAGCATGGAGACGATTATCTCGGGATTGCAAGATAACCAAACAAAACGTTTAGTGGATTTCTACTTATTTTATTAAATATCATCTCCACCAAACAGGACAAGCTTGCATCTGTTATAGTTTTGGAGAAAAATGTGTTCATTTCATGTATGCGCGAAATGCCTTAAAAATGGCTTTAAAATGGATTTGGAGCATGGAGACGATTATCTCGGGATTGCAATATAACCAAACAAAACTTTTAGTGGATTTCTACTTATTTTATTAAATATCATCTCCACCAAACAGGACAAGCTTGCATCTGTTATAGTTTTGGAGAAAAATGTGTTCATTTCATGTATGCGCGAAATGCCTTAAAAATGGCTTTAAAATGGATTTGGAGCATGGAGACGATTATCTCGGGATTGCAAGATAACCAAACAAAACTTTTAGTGGATTTCTACTTATTTTATTAAATATCATCTCCACCAAACAGGACAAGCTTGCATCTGTTATAGTTTTGGAGAAAAATGTGTTCATTTCATGTATGCGCGAAATGCCTTAAAAATGGCTTTAAAATGGATTTGGAGCATGGAGACGATTATCTCGGGATTGCAATATAACCAAACAAAACTTTTAGTGGATTTCTACTTATTTTATTAAATATCATCTCCACCAAACAGGACAAGCTTGCATCTGTTATAGTTTTGGAGAAAAATGTGTTCATTTCATGTATGCGCGAAATGCCTTAAAAATGGCTTTAAAATGGATTTGGAGCATGGAGACGATTATCTCGGGATTGCAAGATAACCAAACAAAACTTTTAGTCGATTTCTACTTATTTTATTAAATATCATCTCCACAAACAGGACAAGCTTGCATCTGTTATAGTTTTGGAGAAAAATGTGTTCATTTCATGTATGCGCGAAATGCCTTAAAAATGGCTTTAAAATGGATTTGGAGCATGGAGACGATTATCTCGGGATTGCACGATAACCAAACAAAACTTTTAGTGGATTTCTACTTATTTTATTAAATATCATCTCCACCAAACAGGACAAGCTTGCATCTGTTATAGTTTTGGAGAAAAATGTGTTCATTTCATGTATGCGCGAAATGCCTTAAAAATGGCTTTAAAATGGATTTGGAGCATGGAGACGATTATCTCGGGATTGCAATATAACCAAACAAAACTTTTAGTGGATTTCTACTTATTTTATTAAATATCATCTCCACCAAACAGGACAAGCTTGCATCTGTTATAGTTTTGGAGAAAAATGTGTTCATTTCATGTATGCGCGAAATGCCTTAAAAATGGCTTTAAAATGGATTTGGAGCATGGAGACGATTATCTCGGGATTGCAAGATAACCAAACAAAAATTTTAGTGGATTTCTACTTATTTTATTAAATATCATCTCCACCAAACAGGACAAGCTTGCATCTGTTATAGTTTTGGAGAAAAATGTGTTCATCTCACGTATGCGCGAAATGCCTTAAAAATGGCTTTAAAATGGATTTGGAGCATGGAGACGATTATCTCGGGATTGCAAGATAACCAAACAAAACTTTTGGTGGATTTCTACTTATTTTATTAAATATCATCTCCACCAAACAGGACAAGCTTGCATCTGTTATAGTTTTGGAGAAAAATGTGTTCATTTCATGTATGCGCGAAATGCCTTAAAAATGGCTTTAAAATGGATTTGGAGCATGGAGACGATTATCTCGGGATTGCAAGATAACCAAACAAAACTTTTAGTGGATTTCTACTTATTTTATTAAATATCATCTCCACCAAACAGGACAAGCTTGCATGTGTTATAGTTTTGGAGAAAAATGTGTTCATTTCATGTATGCGCAAAATGCCTTTGAAATGGCTTTAAAATGGATTTGGAGCATGGAGACGATTATCTCGGGATTGCAAGATAACCAAACAAAACTTTTAGTGGATTTCTACTTATTTTATTAAATATCATCTCCACCAAACAGGACAAGCTTGCATCTGTTATAGTTTTGGAGAAAAATGTGTTCATTTCATGTATGCGCGAAATGCCTTAAAAATGGCTTTAAAATGGATTTGGAGCATGGAGACGATTATCTCGGGATTGCAAGATAACCAAACAAAACTTTTAGTGGATTTCTACTTATTTTATTAAATATCATCTCCACCAAACAGGACAAGCTTGCATCTGTTATAGTTTTGGAGAAAAATGTGTTCATTTCATGTATGCGCGAAATGCCTTAAAAATGGCTTTAAAATGGATTTGGAGCATGGAGACGATTATCTCGGGATTGCAAGATAACCAAACAAAACTTTTAGTGGATTTCTACTTATTTTATTAAATATCATCTCCACCAAACAGGACAAGCTTGCATCTGTTATAGTTTTGGAGAAAAATGTGTTCATTTCATGTATGCGCGAAATGCCTTAAAAATGGCTTTAAAATGGATTTGGAGCATGGAGACGATTATCTCGGGATTGCAAGATAACCAAACAAAACTTTTAGTGGATTTCTACTTATTTTATTAAATATCATCTCCACCAAACAGGACAAGCTTGCATCTGTTATAGTTTTGGAGAAAAATGTGTTCATTTCATGTATGCGCGAAATGCCTTAAAAATGGCTTTAAAATGGATTTGGAGCATGGAGACGATTATCTCGGGATTGCAAGATAACCAAACAAAACTTTTAGTGGATTTCTACTTATTTTATTAAATATCATCTCCACCAAACAGGACAAGCTTACATGTGTTATAGTTTTGGAGAAAAATGTGTTCATTTCATGTATGCGCAAAATGCCTTTGAATTGGCTTTAAAATGGATTTGGAGCATGGAGACGATTATCTCAGGATGGCAATATAAACAAACGAAACTTTTAGTAGATTTCTACTTATTTTATTAAATATTATCTCCACCAAACAGGACAAGCTTGCATCTGTTATAGTTTTGGAGAAAAATGTGTTCATTTCATGTATGCGCGAAATGCCTTAAAAATGGCTTTAAAATGGATTTGGAGCATGGAGACGATTATCTCGGGATTGCAAGATAACCAAACAAAACTTTTAGTGGATTTCTACTTATTTTATTAAATATCATCTCCACCAAACAGGACAAGCTTGCATCTGTTATAGTTTTGGAGAAAAATGTGTTCATTTCATGTATGCGCGAAATGCCTTAAAAATGGCTTTAAAATGGATTTGGAGCATGGAGACGATTATTTCGGGATTGCAAGATAACCAAACAAAACTTTTAGTGGATTTCTACTTATTTTATTAAATATCATCTCCACCAAACAGGACAAGCTTGCATCTGTTATAGTTTTGGAGAAAAATGTGTTCATTTCATGTATGCGCGAAATGCCTTAAAAATGGCTTTAAAATGGATTTGGAGCATGGAGACGATTATCTCGGGATTGCAAGATAACCAAACAAAACTTTTAGTGGATTTCTACTTATTTTATTAAATATCATCTCCACCAAACAGGACCAGCTTGCATCTGTTATAGTTTTGGAGAAAAATGTGTTCATTTCATGTATGCGCGAAATGCCTTAAAAATGGCTTTAAAATGGATTTGGAGCATGGAGACGATTATCTCGGGATTGCAAGATAACCAAACAAAACTTTTAGTGGATTTCTATTTATTTTATTAAATATCATCTCCACCAAACAGGACAAGCTTGCATCTGTTATAGTTTTGGAGAAAAATGTGTTCATTTCATGTATGCGCGAAATGCCTTAAAAATGGCTTTAAAATGGATTTGGAGCATGGAGACGATTATCTCGGGATTGCAAGATAACCAAACAAAACTTTTAGTGGATTTCTACTTATTTTATTAAATATCATCTCCACCAAACAGGACAAGCTTGCATCTGTTATAGTTTTGGAGAAAAATGTGTTCATTTCATGTATGCGCGAAATGCCTTAAAAATGGCTTTAAAATGGATTTGGAGCATGGAGACGATTATCTCGGGATTGCAAGATAACCAAACAAAACGTTTGGTGGATTTCTACTTATTTTATTAAATATCATCTCCACCAAACAGGACAAGCTTGCATCTGTTATAGTTTTGGAGAAAAATGTGTTCATTTCATGTATGCGCGAAATGCCTTAAAAATGGCTTTAAAATGGATTTGGAGCATGGAGACGATTATCTCGGGATTGCAAGATAACCAAACAAAACTTTTAGTGGATTTCTACTTATTTTATTAAATATCATCTCCACCAAACAGGACAAGCTTGCATGTGTTATAGTTTTGGAGAAAAATGTGTTCATTTCATGTATGCGCAAAATGCCTTTGAAATGGCTTTAAAATGGATTTGGAGCATGGAGACGATTATCTCGGGATTGCAAGATAACCAAACAAAACTTTTAGTGGATTTCTACTTATTTTATTAAATATCATCTCCACCAAACAGGACAAGCTTGCATCTGTTATAGTTTTGGAGAAAAATGTGTTCATTTCATGTATGCGCGAAATGCCTTAAAAATGGCTTTAAAATGGATTTGGAGCATGGAGACGATTATCTCGGGATTGCAAGATAACCAAACAAAACTTTTAGTGGATTTCTACTTATTTTATTAAATATCATCTCCACCAAACAGGACAAGCTTGCATCTGTTATAGTTTTGGAGAAAAATGTGTTCATTTCATGTATGCGCGAAATGCCTTAAAAATGGCTTTAAAATGGATTTGGAGCATGGAGACGATTATCTCGGGATTGCAAGATAACCAAACAAAACTTTTAGTGGATTTCTACTTATTTTATTAAATATCATCTCCACCAAACAGGACAAGCTTGCATCTGTTATAGTTTTGGAGAAAAATGTGTTCATTTCATGTATGCGCGAAATGCCTTAAAAATGGCTTTAAAATGGATTTGGAGCATGGAGACGATTATCTCGGGATTGCAAGATAACCAAACAAAACTTTTAGTGGATTTCTACTTATTTTATTAAATATCATCTCCACCAAACAGGACAAGCTTGCATCTGTTATAGTTTTGGAGAAAAATGTGTTCATTTCATGCATGCGCGAAATGCCTTAAAAATGGCTTTAAAATGGATTTGGAGCATGGAGACGATTATCTCGGGATTGCAAGATAACCAAACAAAACTTTTAGTGGATTTCTACTTATTTTATTAAATATCATCTCCACCAAACAGGACAAGCTTACATGTGTTATAGTTTTGGAGAAAAATGTGTTCATTTCATGTATGCGCAAAATGCCTTTGAAATGGCTTTAAAATGGATTTGGAGCATGGAGACGATTATCTCAGGATGGCAATATAAACAAACGAAACTTTTAGTAGATTTCTACTTATTTTATTAAATATTATCTCCACCAAACAGGACAAGCTTGCATCTGTTATAGTTTTGGAGAAAAATGTGTTCATTTCATGTATGCGCGAAATGCCTTAAAAATGGCTTTAAAATGGATTTGGAGCATGGAGACGATTATCTCGGGATTTCAAGATAACCAAACAAAACTTTTAGTGGATTTCTACTTATTTTATTAAATATCATCTCCACCAAACAGGACAAGCTTGCATCTGTTATAGTTTTGGAGAAAAATGTGTTCATTTCATGTATGCGCGAAATGCCTTAAAAATGGCTTTAAAATGGATTTGGAGCATGGAGACGATTATCTCGGGATTGCAAGATAACCAAACAAAACTTTTAGTGGATTTCTACTTATTTTATTAAATATCATCTCCACCAAACAGGACAAGCTTGCATCTGTTATAGTTTTGGAGAAAAATGTGTTCATTTCATGTATGCGCGAAATGCCTTAAAAATGGCTTTAAAATGGATTTGGAGCATGGAGACAATTATCTCGGGATTGCAAGATAACCAAACAAAACTTTTAGTGGATTTCTACTTATTTTATTAAATATCATCTCCACCAAACAGGACCAGCTTGCATCTGTTATAGTTTTGGAGAAAAATGTGTTCATTTCATGTATGCGCGAAATGCCTTAAAAATGGCTTTAAAATGGATTTGGAGCATGGAGACGATTATCTCGGGATTGCAAGATAACCAAACAAAACTTTTAGTGGATTTCTATTTATTTTATTAAATATCATCTCCACCAAACAGGACAAGCTTGCATCTGTTATAGTTTTGGAGAAAAATGTGTTCATTTCATGTATGCGCGAAATGCCTTAAAAATGGCTTTAAAATGGATTTGGAGCATGGAGACGATTATCTCGGGATTGCAAGATAACCAAACAAAACTTTTAGTGGATTTCTACTTATTTTATTAAATATCATCTCCACCAAACAGGACAAGCTTGCATCTGTTATAGTTTTGGAGAAAAATGTGTTCATTTCATGTATGCGCGAAATGCCTTAAAAATGGCTTTAAAATGGATTTGGAGCATGGAGACGATTATCTCGGGATTGCAAGATAACCAAACAAAACTTTTAGTGGATTTCTACTTATTTTATTAAATATCATCTCCACCAAACAGGACAAGCTTGCATCTGTTATAGTTTTGGAGAAAAATGTGTTCATTTCATGTATGCGCGAAATGCCTTAAAAATGGCTTTAAAATGGATTTGGAGCATGGAGACGATTATCTCGGGATTGCAAGATAACCAAACAAAACTTTTAGTGGATTTCTACTTATTTTATTAAATATCATCTCCACCAAATAGGACAAGCTTGCATGTGTTATAGTTTTGGAGAAAAATGTGTTCATTTCATGTATGCGCAAAATGCCTTTGAAATGGCTTTAAAATGGATTTGGAGCATGGAGACGACTATCTCAGGATTGCAATATAAACAAACGAAACTTTTAGTAGATTTCTACTTATTTTATTAAATATTATCTCCACCAAACAGGACAAGCTTGCATCTGTTATAGTTTTGGAGAAAAATGTGTTCATTTCATGTATGCGCGAAATGCCTTAAAAATGGCTTTAAAATGGATTTGGAGCATGGAGACGATTATCTCGGGATTGCAAGATAACCAAACAAAACTTTTAGTGGATTTCTACTTATTTTATTAAATATCATCTCCACCAAACAGGACAAGCTTGCATCTGTTATAGTTTTGGAGAAAAATGTGTTCATTTCATGTATGCGCGAAATGCCTTAAAAATGGCTTTAAAATGGATTTGGAGCATGGAGACGATTATCTCGGGATTGCAAGATAACCAAACAAAACTTTTAGTGGATTTCTACTTATTTTATTAAATATCATCTCCACCAAACAGGACAAGCTTGCATCTGTTATAGTTTTGGAGAAAAATGTGTTCATTTCATGTATGCGCGAAATGCCTTAAAAATGGCTTTAAAATGGATTTGGAGCATGGAGACGATTATCTCCGGATTGCAAGATAACCAAACAAAACTTTTAGTGGATTTCTACTTATTTTATTAAATATCATCTCCACCAAACAGGACCAGCTTGCATCTGTTATAGTTTTGGAGAAAAATGTGTTCATTTCATGTATGCGCGAAATGCCTTAAAAATGGCTTTAAAATGGATTTGGAGCATGGAGACGATTATCTCGGGATTGCAAGATAACCAAACAAAACTTTTAGTGGATTTCTATTTATTTTATTAAATATCATCTCCACCAAACAGGACAAGCTTGCATCTGTTATAGTTTTGGAGAAAAATGTGTTCATTTCATGTATGCGCGAAATGCCTTAAAAATGGCTTTAAAATGGATTTGGAGCATGGAGACGATTATCTCGGGATTGCAAGATAACCAAACAAAACTTTTAGTGGATTTCTACTTATTTTATTAAATATCATCTCCACCAAACAGGACAAGCTTGCATCTGTTATAGTTTTGGAGAAAAATGTGTTCATTTCATGTATGCGCGAAATGCCTTAAAAATGGCTTTAAAATGGATTTGGAGCATGGAGACGATTATCTCGGGATTGCAAGATAACCAAACAAAAATTTTAGTGGATTTCTACTTATTTTATTAAATATCATCCCCACCAAACAGGACAAGCTTGCATCTGTTATAGTTTTGGAGAAAAATGTGTTCATTTCATGTATGCGCGAAATGCCTTAAAATGGCTTTAAAATGGATTTGGAGCATGGAGACGATTATCTCGGGATTGCAAGATAACCAAACAAAACTTTTAGTGGATTTCTACTTATTTTATTAAATATCATCTCCACCAAACAGGACAAGCTTGCATCTGTTATAGTTTTGGAGAAAAATGTGTTCATTTCATGTATGCGCGAAATGCCTTAAAAATGGCTTTAAAATGGATTTGGAGCATGGAGATGATTATCTCAGGATTGCAAGATAACCAAACAAAACTTTTAGTGGATTTCTACTTATTTTATTAAATATCATCTCCACCAAACAGGACAAGCTTGCATGTGTTATAGTTTTGGAGAAAAATGTGTTCATTTCATGTATGCGCAAAATGCCTTTGAAATGGCTTTAAAATGGATTTGGAGCATGGAGACGATTATCTCGGGATTGCAAGATAACCAAACAAAACTTTTAGTGGATTTCTACTTATTTTATTAAATATCATCTCCACCAAACAGGACAAGCTTGCATCTGTTATAGTTTTGGAGAAAAATGTGTTCATTTCATGTATGCGCGAAATGCCTTAAAAATGGCTTTAAAATGGATTTGGAGCATGGAGACGATTATCTCGGGATTGCAAGATAACCAAACAAAACTTTTAGTGGATTTCTACTTATTTTATTAAATATCATCTCCATCAAACAGGACAAGCTTGCATCTGTTATAGTTTTGGAGAAAAATGTGTTCATTTCATGTATGCGCGAAATGCCTTAAAAATGGCTTGAAAATGGATTTGGAGCATGGAGACGATTATCTCGGGATTGCAAGATAACCAAACAAAACTTTTAGTGGAATTAAACTTATTTTATTAAAAATCATCTCCACCAAACAGGACAAGCTTGCATCTGTTATAGTTTTGGAGAAAAATGTGTTCATTTCATGTATGCGCGAAATGCCTTAAAAATGGCTTTAAAATGGATTTGGAGCATGGAGACGATTATCTCGGGATTGCAAGATAACCAAACAAAACTTTTAGTGGATTTCTACTTATTTTATTAAATATCATCTCCACCAAACAGGACAAGCTTGCATCTGTTATAGTTTTGGAGAAAAATGTGTTCATTTCATGTATGCGCGAAATGCCTTAAAAATGGCTTTAAAATGGATTTGGAGCATGGAGACGATTATCTCGGGATTGCAAGATAACCAAACAAAACTTTTAGTGGATTTCTATTTATTTTATTAAATATCATCTCCACCAAACAGGACAAGCTTGCATCTGTTATAGTTTTGGAGAAAAATGTGTTCATTTCATGTATGCGCGAAATGCCTTAAAAATGGCTTTAAAATGGATTTGGAGCATGGAGACGATTATCTCGGGATTGCAAGATAACCAAACAAAACTTTTAGTGGATTTCTACTTATTTTATTAAATATCATCTCCACCAAACAGGACAAGCTTGCATCTGTTATAGTTTTGGAGAAAAATGTGTTCATTTCATGTATGCGCGAAATGCCTTAAAAATGGCTTTAAAATGGATTTGGAGCATGGAGACGATTATCTCGGGATTGCAAGATAACCAAACAAAACTTTTGGTGGATTTCTACTTATTTTATTAAATATCATCTCCACCAAACAGGACAAGCTTGCATCTGTTATAGTTTTGGAGAAAAATGTGTTCATTTCATGTATGCGCGAAATGCCTTAAAAATGGCTTTAAAATGGATTTGGAGCATGGAGACGATTATCTCGGGATTGCAAGATAACCAAACAAAACTTTTAGTGGATTTCTACTTATTTTATTAAATATCATCTCCACCAAACAGGACAAGCTTGCATGTGTTATAGTTTTGGAGAAAAATGTGTTCATTTCATGTATGCGCAAAATGCCTTTGAAATGGCTTTAAAATGGATTTGGAGCATGGAGACGATTATCTCGGGATTGCAAGATAACCAAACAAAACTTTTAGTGGATTTCTACTTATTTTATTAAATATCATCTCCACCAAACAGGACAAGCTTGCATCTGTTATAGTTTTGGAGAAAAATGTGTTCATTTCATGTATGCGCGAAATGCCTTAAAAATGGCTTTAAAATGGATTTGGAGCATGGAGACGATTATCTCGGGATTGCAAGATAACCAAACAAAACTTTTAGTGGATTTCTACTTATTTTATTAAATATCATCTCCACCAAACAGGACAAGCTTGCATCTGTTATAGTTTTGGAGAAAAATGTGTTCATTTCATGTATGCGCGAAATGCCTTAAAAATGGCTTTAAAATGGATTTGGAGCATGGAGACGATTATCTCGGGATTGCAAGATAACCAAACAAAACTTTTAGTGGATTTCTACTTATTTTATTAAATATCATCTCCACCAAACAGGACAAGCTTGCATCTGTTATAGTTTTGGAGAAAAATGTGTTCATTTCATGTATGCGCGAAATGCCTTAAAAATGGCTTTAAAATGGATTTGGAGCATGGAGACGATTATCTCGGGATTGCAAGATAACCAAACAAAACTTTTAGTGGATTTCTACTTATTTTATTAAATATCATCTCCACCAAACAGGACAAGCTTGCATCTGTTATAGTTTTGGAGAAAAATGTGTTCATTTCATGCATGCGCGAAATGCCTTAAAAATGGCTTTAAAATGGATTTGGAGCATGGAGACGATTATCTCGGGATTGCAAGATAACCAAACAAAACTTTTAGTGGATTTCTACTTATTTTATTAAATATCATCTCCACCAAACAGGACAAGCTTACATGTGTTATAGTTTTGGAGAAAAATGTGTTCATTTCATGTATGCGCAAAATGCCTTTGAAATGGCTTTAAAATGGATTTGGAGCATGGAGACGATTATCTCAGGATGGCAATATAAACAAACGAAACTTTTAGTAGATTTCTACTTATTTTATTAAATATTATCTCCACCAAACAGGACAAGCTTGCATCTGTTATAGTTTTGGAGAAAAATGTGTTCATTTCATGTATGCGCGAAATGCCTTAAAAATGGCTTTAAAATGGATTTGGAGCATGGAGACGATTATCTCGGGATTTCAAGATAACCAAACAAAACTTTTAGTGGATTTCTACTTATTTTATTAAATATCATCTCCACCAAACAGGACAAGCTTGCATCTGTTATAGTTTTGGAGAAAAATGTGTTCATTTCATGTATGCGCGAAATGCCTTAAAAATGGCTTTAAAATGGATTTGGAGCATGGAGACGATTATCTCGGGATTGCAAGATAACCAAACAAAACTTTTAGTGGATTTCTACTTATTTTATTAAATATCATCTCCACCAAACAGGACAAGCTTGCATCTGTTATAGTTTTGGAGAAAAATGTGTTCATTTCATGTATGCGCGAAATGCCTTAAAAATGGCTTTAAAATGGATTTGGAGCATGGAGACAATTATCTCGGGATTGCAAGATAACCAAACAAAACTTTTAGTGGATTTCTACTTATTTTATTAAATATCATCTCCACCAAACAGGACCAGCTTGCATCTGTTATAGTTTTGGAGAAAAATGTGTTCATTTCATGTATGCGCGAAATGCCTTAAAAATGGCTTTAAAATGGATTTGGAGCATGGAGACGATTATCTCGGGATTGCAAGATAACCAAACAAAACTTTTAGTGGATTTCTATTTATTTTATTAAATATCATCTCCACCAAACAGGACAAGCTTGCATCTGTTATAGTTTTGGAGAAAAATGTGTTCATTTCATGTATGCGCGAAATGCCTTAAAAATGGCTTTAAAATGGATTTGGAGCATGGAGACGATTATCTCGGGATTGCAAGATAACCAAACAAAACTTTTAGTGGATTTCTACTTATTTTATTAAATATCATCTCCACCAAACAGGACAAGCTTGCATCTGTTATAGTTTTGGAGAAAAATGTGTTCATTTCATGTATGCGCGAAATGCCTTAAAAATGGCTTTAAAATGGATTTGGAGCATGGAGACGATTATCTCGGGATTGCAAGATAACCAAACAAAACTTTTAGTGGATTTCTACTTATTTTATTAAATATCATCTCCACCAAACAGGACAAGCTTGCATCTGTTATAGTTTTGGAGAAAAATGTGTTCATTTCATGTATGCGCGAAATGCCTTAAAAATGGCTTTAAAATGGATTTGGAGCATGGAGACGATTATCTCGGGATTGCAAGATAACCAAACAAAACTTTTAGTGGATTTCTACTTATTTTATTAAATATCATCTCCACCAAATAGGACAAGCTTGCATGTGTTATAGTTTTGGAGAAAAATGTGTTCATTTCATGTATGCGCAAAATGCCTTTGAAATGGCTTTAAAATGGATTTGGAGCATGGAGACGACTATCTCAGGATTGCAATATAAACAAACGAAACTTTTAGTAGATTTCTACTTATTTTATTAAATATTATCTCCACCAAACAGGACAAGCTTGCATCTGTTATAGTTTTGGAGAAAAATGTGTTCATTTCATGTATGCGCGAAATGCCTTAAAAATGGCTTTAAAATGGATTTGGAGCATGGAGACGATTATCTCGGGATTGCAAGATAACCAAACAAAACTTTTAGTGGATTTCTACTTATTTTATTAAATATCATCTCCACCAAACAGGACAAGCTTGCATCTGTTATAGTTTTGGAGAAAAATGTGTTCATTTCATGTATGCGCGAAATGCCTTAAAAATGGCTTTAAAATGGATTTGGAGCATGGAGACGATTATCTCGGGATTGCAAGATAACCAAACAAAACTTTCAGTGGATTTCTACTTATTTTATTAAATATCATCTCCACCAAACAGGACAAGCTTGCATCTGTTATAGTTTTGGAGAAAAATGTGTTCATTTCATGTATGCGCGAAATGCCTTAAAAATGGCTTTAAAATGGATTTGGAGCATGGAGACGATTATCTCCGGATTGCAAGATAACCAAACAAAACTTTTAGTGGATTTCTACTTATTTTATTAAATATCATCTCCACCAAACAGGACCAGCTTGCATCTGTTATAGTTTTGGAGAAAAATGTGTTCATTTCATGTATGCGCGAAATGCCTTAAAAATGGCTTTAAAATGGATTTGGAGCATGGAGACGATTATCTCGGGATTGCAAGATAACCAAACAAAACTTTTAGTGGATTTCTATTTATTTTATTAAATATCATCTCCACCAAACAGGACAAGCTTGCATCTGTTATAGTTTTGGAGAAAAATGTGTTCATTTCATGTATGCGCGAAATGCCTTAAAAATGGCTTTAAAATGGATTTGGAGCATGGAGACGATTATCTCGGGATTGCAAGATAACCAAACAAAACTTTTAGTGGATTTCTACTTATTTTATTAAATATCATCTCCACCAAACAGGACAAGCTTGCATCTGTTATAGTTTTGGAGAAAAATGTGTTCATTTCATGTATGCGCGAAATGCCTTAAAAATGGCTTTAAAATGGATTTGGAGCATGGAGACGATTATCTCGGGATTGCAAGATAACCAAACAAAAATTTTAGTGGATTTCTACTTATTTTATTAAATATCATCCCCACCAAACAGGACAAGCTTGCATCTGTTATAGTTTTGGAGAAAAATGTGTTCATTTCATGTATGCGCGAAATGCCTTAAAATGGCTTTAAAATGGATTTGGAGCATGGAGACGATTATCTCGGGATTGCAAGATAACCAAACAAAACTTTTAGTGGATTTCTACTTATTTTATTAAATATCATCTCCACCAAACAGGACAAGCTTGCATCTGTTATAGTTTTGGAGAAAAATGTGTTCATTTCATGTATGCGCGAAATGCCTTAAAAATGGCTTTAAAATGGATTTGGAGCATGGAGATGATTATCTCAGGATTGCAAGATAACCAAACAAAACTTTTAGTGGATTTCTACTTATTTTATTAAATATCATCTCCACCAAACAGGACAAGCTTGCATGTGTTATAGTTTTGGAGAAAAATGTGTTCATTTCATGTATGCGCAAAATGCCTTTGAAATGGCTTTAAAATGGATTTGGAGCATGGAGACGATTATCTCGGGATTGCAAGATAACCAAACAAAACTTTTAGTGGATTTCTACTTATTTTATTAAATATCATCTCCACCAAACAGGACAAGCTTGCATCTGTTATAGTTTTGGAGAAAAATGTGTTCATTTCATGTATGCGCGAAATGCCTTAAAAATGGCTTTAAAATGGATTTGGAGCATGGAGACGATTATCTCGGGATTGCAAGATAACCAAACAAAACTTTTAGTGGATTTCTACTTATTTTATTAAATATCATCTCCATCAAACAGGACAAGCTTGCATCTGTTATAGTTTTGGAGAAAAATGTGTTCATTTCATGTATGCGCGAAATGCCTTAAAAATGGCTTGAAAATGGATTTGGAGCATGGAGACGATTATCTCGGGATTGCAAGATAACCAAACAAAACTTTTAGTGGAATTTAACTTATTTTATTAAAAATCATCTCCACCAAACAGGACAAGCTTGCATCTGTTATAGTTTTGGAGAAAAATGTGTTCATTTCATGTATGCGCGAAATGCCTTAAAAATGGCTTTAAAATGGATTTGGAGCATGGAGACGATTATCTCGGGATTGCAAGATAACCAAACAAAACTTTTAGTGGATTTCTACTTATTTTATTAAATATCATCTCCACCAAACAGGACAAGCTTGCATCTGTTATAGTTTTGGAGAAAAATGTGTTCATTTCATGTATGCGCGAAATGCCTTAAAAATGGCTTTAAAATGGATTTGGAGCATGGAGACGATTATCTCGGGATTGCAAGATAACCAAACAAAACTTTTAGTGGATTTCTACTTATTTTATTAAATATCATCTCCACCAAACAGGACAAGCTTGCATGTGTTATAGTTTTGGAGAAAAATGTGTTCATTTCATGTATGCGCAAAATGCCTTTGAAATGGCTTTAAAATGGATTTGGAGCATGGAGACGATTATCTCAGGATGGCAATATAAACAAACGAAACTTTTAGTAGATTTCTACTTATTTTATTAAATATTATCTCCACCAAACAGGACAAGCTTGCATCTGTTATAGTTTTGGAGAAAAATGTGTTCATTTCATGTATGCGCAAAATGCCTTAAAAATGGCTTTAAAATGGATTTGGAGCATGGAGACGATTATCTCGGGATTGCAAGATAACCAAACAAAACTTTTAGTGGATTTCTACTTATTTTATTAAATATCATCTCCACCAAACAGGACAAGCTTGCATCTTTTATAGTTTTGGAGAAAAATGTGTTCATTTCATGTATGCGCGAAATGCCTTAAAAATGGCTTTAAAATGGATTTGGAGCATGGAGACGATTATCTCGGGATTGCAAGATAACCAAACAAAACTTTTAGTGGATTTCTACTTATTTTATTAAATATCATCTCCACCAAACAGGACAAGCTTGCATCTGTTATAGTTTTGGAGAAAAATGTGTTCATTTCATGTATGCGCGAAATGCCTTAAAAATGGCTTTAAAATGGATTTGGAGCATGGAGACGATTATCTCGGGATTGCAAGATAACCAAACAAAACTTTTAGTGGATTTCTACTTATTTTATTAAATATCATCTCCACCAAACAGGACAAGCTTGCATCTGTTATAGTTTTGGAGAAAAATGTGTTCATTTCATGTATGCGCGAAATGCCTTAAAAATGGCTTTAAAATGGATTTGGAGCATGGAGACGATTATCTCGGGATTGCAAGATAACCAAACAAAACTTTTAGTGGATTTCTACTTATTTTATTAAATATCATCTCCACCAAACAGGACAAGCTTGCATCTGTTATAGTTTTGGAGAAAAATGTGTTCATTTCATGTATGCGCGAAATGCCTTAAAAATGGCTTTAAAATGGATTTGGAGCATGGAGACGATTATCTCGGGATTGCAAGATAACCAAACAAAACTTTTAGTGGATTTCTACTTATTTTATTAAATATCATCTCCACCAAACAGGACAAGCTTGCATGTGCTATAGTTTTGTAGAAAAATGTGTTCATTTCATGTATGCGAAAAATGCCTTTGAAATGGCTTTAAAATGGATTTGGAGCATGGAGACGATTATCTCGGGATTGCAAGATAACCAAACAAAACTTTTAGTGGATTTCTACTTATTTTATTAAATATCATCTCCACCAAACAGGACAAGCTTGCATCTGTTATAGTTTTGGAGAAAAATGTGTTCATTTCATGTATGCGCGAAATGCCTTAAAAATGGCTTTAAAATGGATTTGGAGCATGGAGACGCTTATCTCGGGATTGCAAAATAACCAAACAAAACTTTTAGTGGATTTCTACTTATTTTATTAAATATCATCTCCACCAAACAGGACAAGCTTGCATCTGTTATAGTTTTGGAGAAAAATGTGTTCATTTCATGTATGCGCGAAATGCCTTAAAAATGGCTTTAAAATGGATTTGGAGCATGGAGACGATTATCTCGGGATTGCAAGATAACCAAACAAAACTTTTAGTGGATTTCTACTTATTTTATTAAATATCATCTCCACCAAACAGGACAAGCTTGCATGTGTTATAGTTTTGGAGAAAAATGTGTTCATTTCATGTATGCGCAAAATGCCTTTGAAATGGCTTTAAAATGGATTTGGAGCATGGAGACGATTATCTCAGGATGGCAATATAAACAAACGAAACTTTTAGTAGATTTCTACTTATTTTATTAAATATTATCTCCACCAAACAGGACAAGCTTGCATCTGTTATAGTTTTGGAGAAAAATGTGTTCATTTCATGTATGCGCGAAATGCCTTAAAAATGGCTTTAAAATGGATTTGGAGCATGGAGACGATTATCTCGGGATTGCAAGATAACCAAACAAAACTTTTAGTGGATTTCTACTTATTTTATTAAATATCATCTCCACCAAACAGGACAAGCTTGCATCTGTTATAGTTTTGGAGAAAAATGTGTTCATTTCATGTATGCGCGAAATGCCTTAAAAATGGCTTTAAAATGGATTTGGAGCATGGAGACGATTATCTCGGGATTGCAATATAACCAAACAAAACTTTTAGTGGATTTCTACTTATTTTATTAAATATCATCTCCACCAAACAGGACAAGCTTGCATCTGTTATAGTTTTGGAGAAAAATGTGTTCATTTCATGTATGCGCGAAATGCCTTAAAAATGGCTTTAAAATGGATTTGGAGCATGGAGACGATTATCTCGGGATTGCAAGATAACCAAACAAAACTTTTAGTGGATTTCTACTTATTTTATTAAATATCATCTCCACCAAACAGGACAAGCTTGCATCTGTTATAGTTTTGGAGAAAAATGTGTTCATTTCATGTATGCGCGAAATGCCTTAAAAATGGCTTTAAAATGGATTTGGAGCATGGAGACGATTATCTCGGGATTGCAAGATAACCAAACAAAACTTTTAGTGGATTTCTACTTATTTTATTAAATTTTATCTCCACCAAACAGGACAAGCTTGCATCTGTTATAGTTTTGGAGAAAAATGTGTTCATTTCATGTATGCGCGAAATGCCTTAAAAATGGCTTTAAAATGGATTTGGAGCATGGAGACGATTATCTCGGGATTGCAAGATAACCAAACAAAACTTTTAGTGGATTTCTACTTATTTTATTAAATATCATCTCCACCAAACAGGACAAGCTTGCATGTGTTATAGTTTTGGAGAAAAATGTGTTCATTTCATGTATGCGCAAAATGCCTTTGAAATGGCTTTAAAATGGATTTGGAGCATGGAGACGATTATCTCGGGATTGCAAGATAACCAAACAAAACTTTTAGTGGATTTCTACTTATTTTATTAAATATCATCTCCACCAAACAGGACAAGCTTGCATCTGTTATAGTTTTGGAGAAAAATGTGTTCATTTCATGTATGCGCGAAATGCCTTAAAAATGGCTTTAAAATGGATTTGGAGCATGGAGACGATTATCTCGGGATTGCAAGATAACCAAACAAAACTTTTAGTGGATTTCTACTTATTTTATTAAATATCATCTCCACCAAACAGGACAAGCTTGCATCTGTTATAGTTTTGGAGAAAAATGTGTTCATTTCATGTATGCGCGAAATGCCTTAAAAATGGCTTTAAAATGGATTTGGAGCATGGAGACGATTATCTCGGGATTGCAAGATAACCAAACAAAACTTTTAGTGGATTTCTACTTATTTTATTAAATATCATCTCCACCAAACAGGACAAGCTTGCATCTGTTATAGTTTTGGAGAAAAATGTGTTCATTTCATGTATGCGCGAAATGCCTTAAAAATGGCTTTAAAATGGATTTGGAGCATGGAGACGATTATCTCGGGATTGCAAGATAACCAAACAAAACTTTTAGTGGATTTCTACTTATTTTATTAAATATCATCTCCACCAAACAGGACAAGCTTGCATGTGTTATAGTTTTGGAGAAAAATGTGTTCATTTCATGTATGCGCAAAATGCCTTTGAAATGGCTTTAAAATGGATTTGGAGCATGGAGACGATTATCTCAGGATGGCAATATAAACAAACAAAACTTTTAGTAGATTTCTACTTATTTTATTAAATATTATCTCCACCAAACAGGACAAGCTTGCATCTGTTATAGTTTTGGAGAAAAATGTGTTCATTTCATGTATGCGCGAAATGCCTTAAAAATGGCTTTAAAATGGATTTGGAGCATGGAGACGATTATCTCGGGATTGCAAGATAACCAAACAAAACTTTTAGTGGATTTCTACTTATTTTATTAAATATCATCTCCACCAAACAGGACAAGCTTGCATCTGTTATAGTTTTGGAGAAAAATGTGTTCATTTCATGTATGCGCGAAATGCCTTAAAAATGGCTTTAAAATGGATTTGGAGCATGGAGACGATTATCTCGGGATTGCAAGATAACCAAACAAAACTTTTAGTGGATTTCTACTTATTTTATTAAATATCATCTCCACCAAACAGGACAAGCTTGCATCTGTTATAGTTTTGGAGAAAAATGTGTTCATTTCATGTATGCGCGAAATGCCTTAAAAATGGCTTTAAAATGGATTTGGAGCATGGAGACGATTATCTCGGGATTGCAAGATAACCAAACAAAACTTTTAGTGGATTTCTACTTATTTTATTAAATATCATCTCCACCAAACAGGACAAGCTTGCATCTGTTATAGTTTTGGAGAAAAATGTGTTCATTTCATGTATGCGCGAAATGCCTTAAAAATGGCTTTAAAATGGATTTGGAGCATGGAGACGATTATCTCGGGATTGCAAGATAACCAAACAAAACTTTTAGTGGATTTCTACTTATTTTATTAAATATCATCTCCACCAAACAGGACAAGCTTGCATCTGTTATAGTTTTGGAGAAAAATGTGTTCATTTCATGTATGCGCGAAATGCCTTAAAAATGGCTTTAAAATGGATTTGGAGCATGGAGACGATTATTTCGGGATTGCAAGATAACCAAACAAAACTTTTAGTGGATTTCTACTTATTTTATTAAATATCATCTCCACCAAACAGGACAAGCTTGCATCTGTTATAGTTTTGGAGAAAAATGTGTTCATTTCATGTATGCGCGAAATGCCTTAAAAATGGCTTTAAAATGGATTTGGAGCATGGAGACGATTATCTCGGGATTGCAAGATAACCAAACAAAACTTTTAGTGGATTTCTACTTATTTTATTAAATATCATCTCCACCAAACAGGACAAGCTTGCATCTGTTATAGTTTTGGAGAAAAATGTGTTCATTTCATGTATGCGCGAAATGCCTTAAAAATGGCTTTAAAATGGATTTGGAGCATGGAGACGATTATCTCGGGATTGCAAGATAACCAAACAAAACTTTTAGTGGATTTCTACTTATTTTATTAAATATCATCTCCACCAAACAGGACAAGCTTGCATCTGTTATAGTTTTGGAGAAAAATGTGTTCATTTCATGTATGCGCGAAATGCCTTAAAAATGGCTTTAAAATGGATTTGGAGCATGGAGACGATTATCTCGGGATTGCAAGATAACCAAACAAAACTTTTAGTGGATTTCTACTTATTTTATTAAATATCATCTCCACCAAACAGGACAAGCTTGCATGTGTTATAGTTTTGGAGAAAAATGTGTTCATTTCATGTATGCGCAAAATGCCTTTGAAGTGGCTTTAAAATGGATTTGGAGCATGGAGACGATTATCTCAGGATGGCAATATAAACAAACAAAACTTTTAGTAGATTTCTACTTATTTTATTAAATATTATCTCCACCAAACAGGACAAGCTTGCATCTGTTATAGTTTTGGAGAAAAATGTGTTCATTTCATGTATGCGCGAAATGCCTTAAAAATGGCTTTAAAATGGATTTGGAGCATGGAGACGATTATCTCGGGATTGCAAGATAACCAAACAAAACTTTTAGTGGATTTCTACTTATTTTATTAAATATCATCTCCACCAAACAGGACAAGCTTGCATCTGTTATAGTTTTGGAGAAAAATGTGTTCATTTCATGTATGCGCGAAATGCCTTAAAAATGGCTTTAAAATGGATTTGGAGCATGGAGACGATTATCTCGGGATTGCAAGATAACCAAACAAAACTTTTAGTGGATTTCTACTTATTTTATTAAATATCATCTCCACCAAACAGGACAAGCTTGCATCTGTTATAGTTTTGGAGAAAAATGTGTTCATTTCATGTATGCGCGAAATGCCTTAAAAATGGCTTTAAAATGGATTTGGAGCATGGAGACGATTATCTCGGGATTGCAAGATAACCAAACAAAACTTTTAGTGGATTTCTACTTATTTTATTAAATATCATCTCCACCAAACAGGACAAGCTTGCATGTGTTATAGTTTTGGAGAAAAATGTGTTCATTTCATGTATGCGCAAAATGCCTTTGAAATGGCTTTAAAATGGATTTGGAGCATGGAGACGATTATCTCAGGATGGCAATATAAACAAACAAAACTTTTAGTAGATTTCTACTTATTTTATTAAATATTATCTCCACCAAACAGGACAAGCTTGCATCTGTTATAGTTTTGGAGAAAAATGTGTTCATTTCATGTATGCGCGAAATGCCTTAAAAATGGCTTTAAAATGGATTTGGAGCATGGAGACGATTATCTCGGGATTGCAAGATAACCAAACAAAACTTTTAGTGGATTTCTACTTATTTTATTAAATATCATCTCCACCAAACAGGACAAGCTTGCATCTGTTATAGTTTTGGAGAAAAATGTGTTCATTTCATGTATGCGCGAAATGCCTTAAAAATGGCTTTAAAATGGATTTGGAGCATGGAGACGATTATCTCGGGATTGCAAGATAACCAAACAAAACTTTTAGTGGATTTCTACTTATTTTATTAAATATCATCTCCACCAAACAGGACAAGCTTGCATCTGTTATAGTTTTGGAGAAAAATGTGTTCATTTCATGTATGCGCGAAATGCCTTAAAAATGGCTTTAAAATGGATTTGGAGCATGGAGACGATTATCTCGGGATTGCAAGATAACCAAACAAAACTTTTAGTGGATTTCTACTTATTTTATTAAATATCATCTCCACCAAACAGGACAAGCTTGCATGTGTTATAGTTTTGGAGAAAAATGTGTTCATTTCATGTATGCGCAAAATGCCTTTGAAATGGCTTTAAAATGGATTTGGAGCATGGAGACGATTATCTCAGGATGGCAATATAAACAAACAAAACTTTTAGTAGATTTCTACTTATTTTATTAAATATTATCTCCACCAAACAGGACAAGCTTGCATCTGTTATAGTTTTGGAGAAAAATGTGTTCATTTCATGTATGCGCGAAATGCCTTAAAAATGGCTTTAAAATGGATTTGGAGCATGGAGACGATTATCTCGGGATTGCAAGATAACCAAACAAAACTTTTAGTGGATTTC
This sequence comes from Anomaloglossus baeobatrachus, assembly GCF_048569485.1. NCBI lineage: Eukaryota > Metazoa > Chordata > Amphibia > Anura > Aromobatidae > Anomaloglossus > Anomaloglossus baeobatrachus. Next base: position 254,904 of record NW_027441936.1, on the reverse strand, counting down.
TACTTATTTTATTAAATATCATCTCCACCAAACAGGACAAGCTTGCATCTGTTATAGTTTTGGAGAAAAATGTGTTCATTTCATGTATGCGCGAAATGCCTTAAAAATGGCTTTAAAATGGATTTGGAGCATGGAGACGATTATCTCGGGATTGCAAGATAACCAAACAAAACTTTTAGTGGATTTCTACTTATTTTATTAAATATCATCTCCACCAAACAGGACAAGCTTGCATCTGTTATAGTTTTGGAGAAAAATGTGTTCATTTCATGTATGCGCGAAATGCCTTAAAAATGGCTTTAAAATGGATTTGGAGCATGGAGACGATTATCTCGGGATTGCAAGATAACCAAACAAAACTTTTAGTGGATTTCTACTTATTTTATTAAATATCATCTCCACCAAACAGGACAAGCTTGCATCTGTTATAGTTTTGGAGAAAAATGTGTTCATTTCATGTATGCGCGAAATGCCTTAAAAATGGCTTTAAAATGGATTTGGAGCATGGAGACGATTATCTCGGGATTGCAAGATAACCAAACAAAACTTTTAGTGGATTTCTACTTATTTTATTAAATATCATCTCCACCAAACAGGACAAGCTTGCATCTGTTATAGTTTTGGAGAAAAATGTGTTCATTTCATGTATGCGCGAAATGCCTTAAAAATGGCTTTAAAATGGATTTGGAGCATGGAGACGATTATTTCGGGATTGCAAGATAACCAAACAAAACTTTTAGTGGATTTCTACTTATTTTATTAAATATCATCTCCACCAAACAGGACAAGCTTGCATCTGTTATAGTTTTGGAGAAAAATGTGTTCATTTCATGTATGCGCGAAATGCCTTAAAAATGGCTTTAAAATGGATTTGGAGCATGGAGACGATTATCTCGGGATTGCAAGATAACCAAACAAAACTTTTAGTGGATTTCTACTTATTTTATTAAATATCATCTCCACCAAACAGGACAAGCTTGCATCTGTTATAGTTTTGGAGAAAAATGTGTTCATTTCATGTATGCGCGAAATGCCTTAAAAATGGCTTTAAAATGGATTTGGAGCATGGAGACGATTATCTCGGGATTGCAAGATAACCAAACAAAACTTTTAGTGGATTTCTACTTATTTTATTAAATATCATCTCCACCAAACAGGACAAGCTTGCATGTGTTATAGTTTTGGAGAAAAATGTGTTCATTTCATGTATGCGCAAAATGCCTTTGAAATGGCTTTAAAATGGATTTGGAGCATGGAGACGATTATCTCGGGATTGCAAGATAACCAAACAAAACTTTTAGTGGATTTCTACTTATTTTTTTAAATATCATCTCCACCAAACAGGACAAGCTTGCATCTGTTATAGTTTTGGAGAAAAATGTGTTCATTTCATGTATGCGCGAAATGCCTTAAAAATGGCTTTAAAATGGATTTGGAGCATGGAGACGATTATCTCGGGATTGCAAGATAACCAAACAAAACTTTTAGTGGATTTCTACTTATTTTATTAAATATCATCTCCACCAAACAGGACAAGCTTGCATGTGTTATAGTTTTGGAGAAAAATGTGTTCATTTCATGTATGCGCAAAATGCCTTTGAAATGGCTTTAAAATGGATTTGGAGCATGGAGACGATTATCTCAGGATGGCAATATAAACAAACGAAACTTTTAGTAGATTTCTACTTATTTTATTAAATATTATCTCCACCAAACAGGACAAGCTTGCATCTGTTATAGTTTTGGAGAAAAATGTGTTCATTTCATGTATGCGCGAAATGCCTTAAAAATGGCTTTAAAATGAATTTGGAGCATGGAGACGATTATCTCGGGATTGCAAGATAACCAAACAAAACTTTTAGTGGATTTCTACTTATTTTATTAAATATCATCTCCTCCAAACAGGACAAGCTTGCATCTGTTATAGTTTTGGAGAAAAATGTGTTCATTTCATGTATGCGCGAAATGCCTTAAAAATGGCTTTAAAATGGATTTGGAGCATGGAGACGATTATCTCGGGATTGCAAGATAACCAAACAAAACTTTTAGTGGATTTCTACTTATTTTATTAAATATCATCTCCACCAAACAGGACAAGCTTGCATGTGTTATAGTTTTGGAGAAAAATGTGTTCATTTCATGTATGCGCAAAATGCCTTTGAAATGGCTTTAAAATGGATTTGGAGCATGGAGACGATTATCTCAGGATGGCAATATAAACAAACGAAACTTTTAGTAGATTTCTACTTATTTTATTAAATATTATCTCCACCAAACAGGACAAGCTTGCATGTGTTATAGTTTTGGAGAAAAATGTGTTAATTTCATGTATGCGCAAAATGCCTTTGAAATGGCTTTAAAATGGATTTGGAGCATGGAGACGATTATCTCAGGATGGCAATATAAACAAACGAAACTTTTAGTAGATTTCTACTTATTTTATTAAATATTATCTCCACCAAACAGGACAAGCTTGCATCTGTTATAGTTTTGGAGAAAAATGTGTTCATTTCATGTATGCGCGAAATGCCTTAAAAATGGCTTTAAAATGGATTTGGAGCATGGAGACGATTATCTCGGGATTGCAAGATAACCAAACAAAACTTTTAGTGGATTTCTACTTATTTTATTAAATATCATCTCCACCAAACAGGACAAGCTTGCATCTGTTATAGTTTTGGAGAAAAATGTGTTCATTTCATGTATGCGCGAAATGCCTTAAAAATGGCTTTAAAATGGATTTGGAGCATGGAGACGATTATTTCGGGATTGCAAGATAACCAAACAAAACTTTTAGTGGATTTCTACTTATTTTATTAAATATCATCTCCACCAAACAGGACAAGCTTGCATCTGTTATAGTTTTGGAGAAAAATGTGTTCATTTCATGTATGCGCGAAATGCCTTAAAAATGGCTTTAAAATGGATTTGGAGCATGGAGACGATTATCTCGGGATTGCAAGATAACCAAACAAAACTTTTAGTGGATTTCTACTTATTTTATTAAATATCATCTCCACCAAACAGGACAAGCTTGCATCTGTTATAGTTTTGGAGAAAAATGTGTTCATTTCATGTATGCGCGAAATGCCTTAAAAATGGCTTTAAAATGGATTTGGAGCATGGAGACGATTATCTCGGGATTGCAAGATAACCAAACAAAACTTTTAGTGGATTTCTACTTATTTTATTAAATATCATCTCCACCAAACAGGACAAGCTTGCATCTGTTATAGTTTTGGAGAAAAATGTGTTCATTTCATGTATGCGCGAAATGCCTTAAAAATGGCTTTAAAATGGATTTGGAGCATGGAGACGATTATTTCGGGATTGCAAGATAACCAAACAAAACTTTTAGTGGATTTCTACTTATTTTATTAAATATCATCTCCACCAAACAGGACAAGCTTGCATCTGTTATAGTTTTGGAGAAAAATGTGTTCATTTCATGTATGCGCGAAATGCCTTAAAAATGGCTTTAAAATGGATTTGGAGCATGGAGACGATTATCTCGGGATTGCAATATAACCAAACAAAACTTTTAGTGGATTTCTACTTATTTTATTAAATATCATCTCCACCAAACAGGACAAGCTTGCATCTGTTATAGTTTTGGAGAAAAATGTGTTCATTTCATGTATGCGCGAAATGCCTTAAAAATGGCTTTAAAATGGATTTGGAGCATGGAGACGATTATCTCGGGATTGCAAGATAACCAAACAAAACTTTTAGTGGATTTCTACTTATTTTATTAAATATCATCTCCACCAAACAGGACAAGCTTGCATCTGTTATAGTTTTGGAGAAAAATGTGTTCATTTCATGTATGCGCGAAATGCCTTAAAAATGGCTTTAAAATGGATTTGGAGCATGGAGACGATTATCTCGGGATTGCAAGATAACCAAACAAAACTTTTAGTGGATTTCTACTTATTTTATTAAATATCATCTCCACCAAACAGGACAAGCTTGCATGTGTTATAGTTTTGGAGAAAAATGTGTTCATTTCATGTATGCGCAAAATGCCTTTGAAATGGCTTTAAAATGGATTTGGAGCATGGAGACGATTATCTCAGGATGGCAATATAAACAAACGAAACTTTTAGTAGATTTCTACTTATTTTATTAAATATTATCTCCACCAAACAGGACAAGCTTGCATCTGTTATAGTTTTGGAGAAAAATGTGTTCATTTCATGTATGCGCGAAATGCCTTAAAAATGGCTTTAAAATGGATTTGGAGCATGGAGACGATTATCTCGGGATTGCAAGATAACCAAACAAAACTTTTAGTGGATTTCTACTTATTTTATTAAATATCATCTCCACCAAACAGGACAAGCTTGCATCTGTTATAGTTTTGGAGAAAAATGTGTTCATTTCATGTATGCGCGAAATGCCCTAAAAATGGCTTTAAAATGGATTTGGAGCATGGAGACGATTATCTCGGGATTGCAAGATAACCAAACAAAACTTTTAGTGGATTTCTACTTATTTTATTAAATATCATCTCCACCAAACAGGACAAGCTTGCATCTGTTATAGTTTTGGAGAAAAATGTGTTCATTTCATGTATGCGCGAAATGCCTTAAAAATGGCTTTAAAATGGATTTGGAGCATGGAGACGATTATTTCGGGATTGCAAGATAACCAAACAAAACTTTTAGTGGATTTCTACTTATTTTATTAAATATCATCTCCACCAAACAGGACAAGCTTGCATCTGTTATAGTTTTGGAGAAAAATGTGTTCATTTCATGTATGCGCGAAATGCCTTAAAAATGGCTTTAAAATGGATTTGGAGCATGGAGACGATTATCTCGGGATTGCAAGATAACCAAACAAAACTTTTAGTGGATTTCTACTTATTTTATTAAATATCATCTCCACCAAACAGGACAAGCTTGCATCTGTTATAGTTTTGGAGAAAAATGTGTTCATTTCATGTATGCGCGAAATGCCTTAAAAATGGCTTTAAAATGGATTTGGAGCATGGAGACGATTATCTCGGGATTGCAAGATAACCAAACAAAACTTTTAGTGGATTTCTACTTATTTTATTAAATATCATCTCCACCAAACAGGACAAGCTTGCATCTGTTATAGTTTTGGAGAAAAATGTGTTCATTTCATGTATGCGCGAAATGCCTTAAAAATAGCTTTAAAATGGATTTGGAGCATGGAGACGATTATTTCGGGATTGCAAGATAACCAAACAAAACTTTTAGTGGATTTCTACTTATTTTATTAAATATCATCTCCACCAAACAGGACAAGCTTGCATCTGTTATAGTTTTGGAGAAAAATGTGTTCATTTCATGTATGCGCGAAATGCCTTAAAAATGGCTTTAAAATGGATTTGGAGCATGGAGACGATTATCTCGGGATTGCAAGATAACCAAACAAAACTTTTAGTGGATTTCTACTTATTTTATTAAATATCATCTCCACCAAACAGGACAAGCTTGCATCTGTTATAGTTTTGGAGAAAAATGTGTTCATTTCATGTATGCGCGAAATGCCTTAAAAATGGCTTTAAAATGGATTTGGAGCATGGAGACGATTATCTCGGGATTGCAATATAACCAAACAAAACTTTTAGTGGATTTCTACTTATTTTATTAAATATCATCTCCACCAAACAGGACAAGCTTGCATCTGTTATAGTTTTGGAGAAAAATGTGTTCATTTCATGTATGCGCGAAATGCCTTAAAAATGGCTTTAAAATGGATTTGGAGCATGGAGACGATTATCTCGGGATTGCAAGATAACCAAACAAAACTTTTAGTGGATTTCTACTTATTTTATTAAATATCATCTCCACCAAACAGGACAAGCTTGCATCTGTTATAGTTTTGGAGAAAAATGTGTTCATTTCATGTATGCGCGAAATGCCTTAAAAATGGCTTTAAAATGGATTTGGAGCATGGAGACGATTATCTCGGGATTGCAAGATAACCAAACAAAACTTTTAGTGGATTTCTACTTATTTTATTAAATATCATCTCCACCAAACAGGACAAGCTTGCATGTGTTATAGTTTTGGAGAAAAATGTGTTCATTTCATGTATGCGCAAAATGCCTTTGAAATGGCTTTAAAATGGATTTGGAGCATGGAGACGATTATCTCAGGATGGCAATATAAACAAACGAAACTTTTAGTAGATTTCTACTTATTTTATTAAATATTATCTCCACCAAACAGGACAAGCTTGCATCTGTTATAGTTTTGGAGAAAAATGTGTTCATTTCATGTATGCGCGAAATGCCTTAAAAATGGCTTTAAAATGGATTTGGAGCATGGAGACGATTATCTCGGGATTGCAAGATAACCAAACAAAACTTTTAGTGGATTTCTACTTATTTTATTAAATATCATCTCCACCAAACAGGACAAGCTTGCATCTGTTATAGTTTTGGAGAAAAATGTGTTCATTTCATGTATGCGCGAAATGCCTTAAAAATGGCTTTAAAATGGATTTGGAGCATGGAGACGATTATCTCGGGATTGCAAGATAACCAAACAAAACTTTTAGTGGATTTCTACTTATTTTATTAAATATCATCTCCACCAAACAGGACAAGCTTGCATCTGTTATAGTTTTGGAGAAAAATGTGTTCATTTCATGTATGCGCGAAATGCCTTAAAAATGGCTTTAAAATGGATTTGGAGCATGGAGACGATTATCTCGGGATTGCAAGATAACCAAACAAAACTTTTAGTGGATTTCTACTTATTTTATTAAATATCATCTCCACCAAACAGGACAAGCTTGCATCTGTTATAGTTTTGGAGAAAAATGTGTTCATTTCATGTATGCGCGAAATGCCTTAAAAATGGCTTTAAAATGGATTTGGAGCATGGAGACGATTATTTCGGGATTGCAAGATAACCAAACAAAACTTTTAGTGGATTTCTACTTATTTTATTAAATATCATCTCCACCAAACAGGACAAGCTTGCATCTGTTATAGTTTTGGAGAAAAATGTGTTCATTTCATGTATGCGCGAAATGCCTTAAAAATGGCTTTAAAATGGATTTGGAGCATGGAGACGATTATCTCGGGATTGCAATATAAGGCTATGTGCGCACTAGGCGTTTTTTTCACGCTGCGTTTTTATGTGCGTTTTTGTCTAAGAAACGCACCCGCGGCTAAAAAAACGCGGCATAAACGCATGCGTTTTTGCCGCGATTTGGTGCGTTTTTTGCTGCGTTTTTGCTCACTGCGTTTTTAATCAGTGCACAATGCCATTAAAGATTGTTGATGAAAAAAAAAAAAAAAAAAAGGTCTGATGTCATTTCCTTCTTCAAAATGTTCATTGTATGCAGTAGAGCAGACAGCAGCTGCAGAACTACAAGTCTCAGCATCCTCCATTCACTAGTGTATGCAGGAGAGCAGACAGCAGCTGCAGAACTACAAGTCTCAGCATCCTCCATTCACTAGTGTATGGAGGAGAGCAGACAGCAGCTGCAGAACTACAAGTCTCAGCATCCTCCATTCACTAGTGTATGCAGGAGAGCAGACAGCAGCTGCAGAACTACAAGTCTCAGCATCCTCCATCCAGGACTGTATGCAGTTTTTTGCCCAAAAAGAAAAAAAAAATGACATGGGCTTCGCCATATTTTTGTATGCTAGCCGGGTACAGCATTCAGGTACGGGCTGCCCCCAACACCCAGCTGCCTATTTGTACCCGGCTGGGAACCAAAAATATAGAGAAGCCCTTTTTTTTAATTATTTCATGAAATAATTAAAAAAAAAAAATGACGTGGGCTTCGCCTAATTTTTGAGTCCAGCCGGGTACAACTAGGCAGCTGGGGATTGGAATCCACAGTGCAGGGTGCCCATGCTTTCTGGGCACCCCCACTGCGAATTGCAGTCCGCAGCCACCCCAGAAAATGGCGCTTTCATAGAAGCGCCATCTTCTGGCGCTGTATCCAACTCTTCTAGCTGCCCTGGTGACGGGTGGCTAGCTAGGTAATAATGGAGTTAGGGCTAGCTGTATATTATCAGCTAGCCCTAAGCCCGAAATTCATGGTGTCACGCCAATATTAGACATGGCCACCATGAATTTCTAGTAATGATAAAAAAAAAACACAACACAGAGAAAAATATTTTTATTAGAAATAAAACACAACACAATTAGTGACTCCATCTTTATTGAAATAAACCCCCCTCCGCAGTAATCCTGGGTCAGGGTCCCGCGCCGTCCAATCAGGATCCAATATCATCTGATCGGTTTGCTGGAAGGCAGAGCGATCAGATGATGTGTCAGGATCAAGTGCCTGAATCACATCACACATCAGCTGATTGTATAAAAGCCGATTACACAATCAGCTGATGCATCAGTAGAAAAAAAAAAAAAAAAAATACATACTCACTTATGTGCTGATGACCGGCAGCTCCTGGAGCGATTGATTGGACAGGAGTCTGATCCTATACGATCGCTGCCGGAGCTGCCGGTGATCAGCTGATGAAGTCCCCTGACGGCAGGATCAGCTGATAGCCGGCCGGGCGCGAAAAAGCCGGCGAGACTACGATCAGCTGATGCGTCAGGTGACTGCATCAGGTGATCCACAGCCAGGTCCTGCAAGCAAGGTCCTGCCCCGGGGAGACTGTACACAGCCAGAGCGGCGGGACCGGGAGGAGCTGGGAGCGGGCATGGCACCGGGACCCTGCGGACAGGTGAGTATATGACATTTTTTTTTTTTCTACTGTTCACTTTGTTTTTCGCCGCTGCCTCCACCTCCCGCCCAGACATGGCGCAGCACGGAGCTGACATGCACAGGACGGGAGGTGGAGGCAGCGGTGACGGTACCGGGAGGATTCCTGCTTCTGTGTTTACCAACAGAAGGAATCCTCTTCCTGTACACGTCACTGTAGTGCCCACCCCTTGCGTGTATAGCTACGTTTTTAGTCATAGAAACGCGGCTATATGCGTTATTCATTGCGTTTTTAACATCTCATTGAATTCAATGAGTGAAAAACGCAGTGGAAAACGCAGAAATAATTGACATGCTGCGTTTTTGTGGTCACCACAAAAACGCAGCTAAAAAAAACGCTGAGTGAGGACAGCACTTCTGAAAACCCATTGACATTGCTGGGGAAGCAATGTCACTGCGTTTTAGCACAAAAACGCGGTAAAAAACGCCGCTAAAAACGCGGCAAAAACGCCTAGTGCGCACATAGCCTAACCAAACAAAACTTTTAGTGGATTTCTACTTATTTTATTAAATATCATCTCCACCAAACAGGACAAGCTTGCATCTGTTATAGTTTTGGAGAAAAATGTGTTCATTTCATGTATGCGCGAAATGCCTTAAAAATGGCTTTAAAATGGATTTGGAGCATGGAGACGATTATCTCGGGATTGCAAGATAACCAAACAAAACTTTTAGTGGATTTCTACTTATTTTATTAAATATCATCTCCACCAAACAGGACAAGCTTGCATCTGTTATAGTTTTGGAGAAAAATGTGTTCATTTCATGTATGCGCGAAATGCCTTAAAAATGGCTTTAAAATGGATTTGGAGCATGGAGACGATTATCTCGGGATTGCAAGATAACCAAACAAAACGTTTAGTGGATTTCTACTTATTTTATTAAATATCATCTCCACCAAACAGGACAAGCTTGCATCTGTTATAGTTTTGGAGAAAAATGTGTTCATTTCATGTATGCGCGAAATGCCTTAAAAATGGCTTTAAAATGGATTTGGAGCATGGAGACGATTATCTCGGGATTGCAAGATAACCAAACAAAACTTTTAGTGGATTTCTACTTATTTTATTAAATATCATCTCCACCAAACAGGACAAGCTTGCATGTGTTATAGTTTTGGAGAAAAATGTGTTCATTTCATGTATGCGCAAAATGCCTTTGAAATGGCTTTAAAATGGATTTGGAGCATGGAGACGATTATCTCGGGATTGCAAGATAACCAAACAAAACTTTTAGTGGATTTCTACTTATTTTATTAAATATCATCTCCACCAAACAGGACAAGCTTGCATCTGTTATAGTTTTGGAGAAAAATGTGTTCATTTCATGTATGCGCGAAATGCCTTAAAAATGGCTTTAAAATGGATTTGGAGCATGGAGACGATTATCTCGGGATTGCAAGATAACCAAACAAAACTTTTAGTGGATTTCTACTTATTTTATTAAATATCATCTCCACCAAACAGGACAAGCTTGCATCTGTTATAGTTTTGGAGAAAAATGTGTTCATTTCATGTATGCGCGAAATGCCTTAAAAATGGCTTTAAAATGGATTTGGAGCATTGAGACGATTATCTCGGGATTGCAATATAACCAAACAAAACTTTTAGTGGATTTCTACTTATTTTATTAAATATCATCTCCACCAAACAGGACAAGCTTGCATGTATTATAGTTTTGGAGAAAAATGTGTTCATTTCATGTATGCGCAAAATGCCTTTGAAATGGCTTTAAAATGGATTTGGAGCATGGAGACAATTATCTCGGGATTGCAAGATAACCAAACAAAACTTTTAGTGGATTTCTACTTATTTTATTAAATATCATCTCCACCAAACAGGACAAGCTTGCATCTGTTATAGTTTTGGAGAAAAATGTGTTCATTTCATGTATGCGCGAAATGCCTTAAAAATGGCTTTAAAATGGATTTGGAGCATGGAGACGATTATCTCGGGATTGCAATATAACCAAACAAAACTTTTAGTGGATTTCTACTTATTTTATTAAATATCATCTCCACCAAACAGGACAAGCTTGCATGTGTTATAGTTTTGGAAAAAAATGTGTTCATTTCATGTATGCGCAAAATGCCTTTGAAATGGCTTTAAAATGGATTTGGAGCATGGAGACGATTATCTCAGGATGGCAATATAAACAAACGAAACTTTTAGTAGATTTCTACTTATTTTATTAAATATTATCTCCACCAAACAGGACAAGCTTGCATCTGTTATAGTTTTGGAGAAAAATGTGTTCATTTCATGTATGCGCGAAATGCCTTAAAAATGGCTTTAAAATGGATTTGGAGCATGGAGACGATTATCTCGGGATTGCAAGATAACCAAACAAAACTTTTAGTGGATTTCTACTTATTTTATTAAATATCATCTCCACCAAACAGGACAAGCTTGCATGTGTTATAGTTTTGGAGAAAAATGTGTTCATTTCATGTATGCGCAAAATGCCTTTAAAATGGATTTGGAGCATGGAGACGATTATCTCAGGATGGCAATATAAACAAACGAAACTTTTAGTAGATTTCTACTTATTTTATTAAATATCATCTCCACCAAACAGGACAAGCTTGCATCTGTTATAGTTTTTGAGAAAAATGTGTTCATTTCATGTATGCGCGAAATGCCTTAAAAATGGCTTTAAAATGGATTTGGAGCATGGAGACGATTATCTCGGGATTCCAAGATAACCAAACAAAACTTTTAGTGGATTTCTACTTATTTTATTAAATATCATCTCCACCAAACAGGACAAGCTTGCATCTGTTATAGTTTTGGAGAAAAATGTGTTCATTTCATGTATGCGCGAAATGCCTTAAAAATGGCTTTAAAATGGATTTGGAGCATGGAGACGATTATCTCGGGATTGCAAGATAACCAAACAAAACTTTTAGTGGATTTCTACTTATTTTATTAAATATCATCTCCACCAAACAGGACAAGCTTGCATGTGTTGTAGTTTTGGAGAAAAATGTGTTCATTTCATGTATGCGCAAAATGCCTTTGAAATGGCTTTAAAATGGATTTGGAGCATGGAGACGATTATCTCAGGATGGCAATATAAACAAACGAAACTTTTAGTAGATTTCTACTTATTTTATTAAATATTATCTCCACCAAACAGGACAAGCTTCCATCTGTTATAGTTTTGGAGAAAAATGTGTTCATTTCATGTATGCGCGAAATGCCTTAAAAATGGCTTTAAAATGGATTTGGAGCATGGAGACGATTATCTCGGGATTGCAAGATAACCAAACAAAACTTTTAGTGGATTTCTACTTATTTTATTAAATATCATCTCCACCAAACAGGACAAGCTTGCATCTGTTATAGTTTTGGAGAAAAATGTGTTCATTTCATGTATGCGCGAAATGCCTTAAAAATGGCTTTAAAATGGATTTGGAGCATGGAGACGATTATCTCGGGATTGCAATATAACCAAACAAAACTTTTAGTGGATTTCTACTTATTTTATTAAATATCATCTCCACCAAACAGGACAAGCTTGCATCTGTTATAGTTTTGGAGAAAAATGTGTTCATTTCATGTATGCGCGAAATGCCTTAAAAATGGCTTTAAAATGGATTTGGAGCATGGAGACGATTATCTCGGGATTGCAAGATAACCAAACAAAACTTTTAGTGGATTTCTACTTATTTTATTAAATATCATCTCCACCAAACAGGACAAGCTTGCATCTGTTATAGTTTTGGAGAAAAATGTGTTCATTTCATGTATGCGCGAAATGCCTTAACAATGGCTTTAAAATGGATTTGGAGCATGGAGACGATTATCTCGGGATTCCAAGATAACCAAACAAAACTTTTAGTTGATTTCTACTTATTTTATTAAATATCATCTCCACCAAACAGGACAAGCTTGCATCTGTTATAGTTTTGGAGAAAAATGTGTTCATTTCATGTATGCGCGAAATGCCTTAAAAATGGCTTTAAAATGGATTTGGAGCATGGAGACGATTATCTCGGGATTGCAAGATAACCAAACAAAACTTTTAGTCGATTTCTACTTATTTTATTAAATATCATCTCCACAAACAGGACAAGCTTGCATCTGTTATAGTTTTGGAGAAAAATGTGTTCATTTCATGTATGCGCGAAATGCCTTAAAAATGGCTTTAAAATGGATTTGGAGCATGGAGACGATTATCTCGGGATTGCAAGATAACCAAACAAAACTTTTAGTGGATTTCTACTTATTTTATTAAATATCATCTCCACCAAACAGGACAAGCTTGCATCTGTTATAGTTTTGGAGAAAAATGTGTTCATTTCATGTATGCGCGAAATGCCTTAAAAATGGCTTTAAAATGGATTTGGAGCATGGAGACGATTATCTCGGGATTGCAAGATAACCAAACAAAACTTTTAGTGGATTTCTACTTATTTTATTAAATATCATCTCCACCAAACAGGACAAGCTTGCATCTGTTATAGTTTTGGAGAAAAATGTGTTCATTTCATGTATGCGCGAAATGCCTTAAAAATGGCTTTAAAATGGATTTGGAGCATGGAGACGATTATCTCAGGATGGCAATATAAACAAACAAAACTTTTAGTGGATTTCTACTTATCTTATTAAATATCATCTCCACCAAACAGGACAAGCTTGCATCTGTTATAGTTTTGGAGAAAAATGTGTTCATTTCATGTATGCGCGAAATGCCTTAAAAATGGCTTTAAAATGGATTTGGAGCATGGAGACGATTATCTCGGGATTGCAAGATAACCAAACAAAACTTTTAGTGGATTTCTACTTATTTTATTAAATATCATCTCCACCAAACAGGACAAGCTTGCATCTGTTATAGTTTTGGAGAAAAATGTGTTCATTTCATGTATGCGCAAAATGCCTTTGAAATGGCTTTAAAATGGATTTGGAGCATGGAGACGATTATCTCAGGATGGCAATATAAACAAACGAAACTTTTAGTAGATTTCTACTTATTTTATTAAATATTATCTCCACCAAACAGGACAAGCTTCCATCTGTTATAGTTTTGGAGAAAAATGTGTTCATTTCATGTATGCGCGAAATGCCTTAAAAATGGCTTTAAAATGGATTTGGAGCATGGAGACGATTATCTCGGGATTGCAAGATAACCAAACAAAACTTTTAGTGGATTTCTACTTATTTTATTAAATATCATCTCCACCAAACAGGACAAGCTTGCATCTGTTATAGTTTTGGAGAAAAATGTGTTCATTTCATGTATGCGCGAAATGCCTTAAAAATGGCTTTAAAATGGATTTGGAGCATGGAGACGATTATCTCGGGATTGCAATATAACCAAACAAAACTTTTAGTGGATTTCTACTTATTTTATTAAATATCATCTCCACCAAACAGGACAAGCTTGCATCTGTTATAGTTTTGGAGAAAAATGTGTTCATTTCATGTATGCGCGAAATGCCTTAAAAATGGCTTTAAAATGGATTTGGAGCATGGAGACGATTATCTCGGGATTGCAAGATAACCAAACAAAACTTTTAGTGGATTTCTACTTATTTTATTAAATATCATCTCCACCAAACAGGACAAGCTTGCATCTGTTATAGTTTTGGAGAAAAATGTGTTCATTTCATGTATGCGCGAAATGCCTTAAAAATGGCTTTAAAATGGATTTGGAGCATGGAGACGATTATCTCGGGATTGCAATATAACCAAACAAAACTTTTAGTGGATTTCTACTTATTTTATTAAATATCATCTCCACCAAACAGGACAAGCTTGCATCTGTTATAGTTTTGGAGAAAAATGTGTTCATTTCATGTATGCGCGAAATGCCTTAAAAATGGCTTTAAAATGGATTTGGAGCATGGAGACGATTATCTCGGGATTGCAAGATAACCAAACAAAACTTTTAGTCGATTTCTACTTATTTTATTAAATATCATCTCCACAAACAGGACAAGCTTGCATCTGTTATAGTTTTGGAGAAAAATGTGTTCATTTCATGTATGCGCGAAATGCCTTAAAAATGGCTTTAAAATGGATTTGGAGCATGGAGACGATTATCTCGGGATTGCAAGATAACCAAACAAAACTTTTAGTGGATTTCTACTTATTTTATTAAATATCATCTCCACCAAACAGGACAAGCTTGCATCTGTTATAGTTTTGGAGAAAAATGTGTTCATTTCATGTATGCGCGAAATGCCTTAAAAATGGCTTTAAAATGGATTTGGAGCATGGAGACGATTATTTCGGGATTGCAAGATAACCAAACAAAACTTTTAGTGGATTTCTACTTATTTTATTAAATATCATCTCCACTAAACAGGACAAGCTTGCATCTGTTATAGTTTTGGAGAAAAATGTGTTCATTTCATGTATGCGCGAAATGCCTTAAAAATGGCTTTAAAATGGATTTGGAGCATGGAGACGATTATCTCGGGATTGCAAGATAACCAAACAAAACTTTTAGTGGATTTCTACTTATTTTATTAAATATCATCTCCACCAAACAGGACAAGCTTGCATCTGTTATAGTTTTGGAGAAAAATGTGTTCATTTCATGTATGCGCGAAATGCCTTAAAAATGGCTTTAAAATGGATTTGGAGCATGGAGACGATTATCTCGGGATTGCAAGATAACCAAACAAAACTTTTAGTGGATTTCTACTTATTTTATTAAATATCATCTCCACCAAACAGGACAAGCTTGCATCTGTTATAGTTTTGGAGAAAAATGTGTTCATTTCATGTATGCGCAAAATGCCTTTGAAATGGCTTTAAAATGGATTTGGAGCATGGAGACGATTATCTCAGGATGGCAATATAAACAAACGAAACTTTTAGTAGATTTCTACTTATTTTATTAAATATTATCTCCACCAAACAGGACAAGCTTCCATCTGTTATAGTTTTGGAGAAAAATGTGTTCATTTCATGTATGCGCGAAATGCCTTAAAAATGGCTTTAAAATGGATTTGGAGCATGGAGACGATTATCTCGGGATTGCAAGATAACCAAACAAAACTTTTAGTGGATTTCTACTTATTTTATTAAATATCATCTCCACCAAACAGGACAAGCTTGCATCTGTTATAGTTTTGGAGAAAAATGTGTTCATTTCATGTATGCGCGAAATGCCTTAAAAATGGCTTTAAAATGGATTTGGAGCATGGAGACGATTATCTCGGGATTGCAATATAACCAAACAAAACTTTTAGTGGATTTCTACTTATTTTATTAAATATCATCTCCACCAAACAGGACAAGCTTGCATCTGTTATAGTTTTGGAGAAAAATGTGTTCATTTCATGTATGCGCGAAATGCCTTAAAAATGGCTTTAAAATGGATTTGGAGCATGGAGACGATTATCTCGGGATTGCAAGATAACCAAACAAAACTTTTAGTGGATTTCTACTTATTTTATTAAATATCATCTCCACCAAACAGGACAAGCTTGCATCTGTTATAGTTTTGGAGAAAAATGTGTTCATTTCATGTATGCGCGAAATGCCTTAAAAATGGCTTTAAAATGGATTTGGAGCATGGAGACGATTATCTCGGGATTGCAATATAACCAAACAAAACTTTTAGTGGATTTCTACTTATTTTATTAAATATCATCTCCACCAAACAGGACAAGCTTGCATCTGTTATAGTTTTGGAGAAAAATGTGTTCATTTCATGTATGCGCGAAATGCCTTAAAAATGGCTTTAAAATGGATTTGGAGCATGGAGACGATTATCTCGGGATTGCAAGATAACCAAACAAAACTTTTAGTGGATTTCTACTTATTTTATTAAATATCATCTCCACCAAACAGGACAAGCTTGCATCTGTTATAGTTTTGGAGAAAAATGTGTTCATTTCATGTATGCGCGAAATGCCTTAAAAATGGCTTTAAAATGGATTTGGAGCATGGAGACGATTATCTCGGGATTGCAAGATAACCAAACAAAACTTTTAGTGGATTTCTACTTATTTTATTAAATATCATCTCCACCAAACAGGACAAGCTTGCATGTGTTATAGTTTTGGAGAAAAATGTGTTCATTTCATGTATGCGCAAAATGCCTTTGAAATGGCTTTAAAATGGATTTGGAGCATGGAGACGATTATCTCAGGATGGCAATATAAACAAACGAAACTTTTAGTAGATTTCTACTTATTTTATTAAATATTATCTCCACCAAACAGGACAAGCTTGCATCTTAGTTTTGGAGAAAAATGTGTTCTATTCATGTATGCGCGAAATGCCTTAAAAATGGCTTTAAAATGGATTTGGAGCATGGAGACGATTATCTCGGGATTCCAAGATAACCAAACAAAACTTTTAGTGGATTTCTACTTATTTTATTAAATATCATCTCCACCAAACAGGACAAGCTTGCATCTGTTATAGTTTTGGAGAAAAATGTGTTCATTTCATGTATGCGCGAAATGCCTTAAAAATGGCTTTAAAATGGATTTGGAGCATGGAGACGATTATCTCGGGATTGCAAGATAACCAAACAAAACTTTTAGTGGATTTCTACTTATTTTATTAAATATCATCTCCACCAAACAGGACAAGCTTGCATGTGTTATAGTTTTGGAGAAAAATGTGTTCATTTCATGTATGCGCAAAATGCCTTTGAAATGGCTTTAAAATGGATTTGGAGCATGGAGACGATTATCTCAGGATGGCAATATAAACAAACGAAACTTTTAGTAGATTTCTACTTATTTTATTAAATATTATCTCCACCAAACAGGACAAGCTTGCATCTTAGTTTTGGAGAAAAATGTGTTCATTTCATGTATGCGCGAAATGCCTTAAAAATGGCTTTAAAATGGATTTGGAGCATGGAGACGATTATCTCGGGATTCCAAGATAACCAAACAAAACTTTTAGTGGATTTCTACTTATTTTATTAAATATCATCTCCACCAAACAGGACAAGCTTGCATCTGTTATAGTTTTTGAGAAAAATGTGTTCATTTCATGTATGCGCGAAATGCCTTAAAAATGGCTTTAAAATGGATTTGGAGCATGGAGACGATTATCTCGGGATTGCAAGATAACCAAACAAAACTTTTAGTGGATTTCTACTTATTTTATTAAATATCATCTCCACCAAACAGGACAAGCTTGCATCTGTTATAGTTTTGGAGAAAAATGTGTTCATTTCATGTATGCGCGAAATGCCTTAAAAATGGCTTTAAAATGGATTTGGAGCATGGAGACGATTATCTCGGGATTGCAAGATAACCAAACAAAACTTTTAGTGGATTTCTACTTATTTTATTAAATATCATCTCCACCAAACAGGACAAGCTTGCATCTGTTATAGTTTTGGAGAAAAATGTGTTCATTTCATGTATGCGCGAAATGCCTTAAAAATGGCTTTAAAATGGATTTGGAGCATGGAGACGATTATCTCGGGATTGCAATATAACCAAACAAAACTTTTAGTGGATTTCTACTTATTTTATTAAATATCATCTCCACCAAACAGGACAAGCTTGCATCTGTTATAGTTTTGGAGAAAAATGTGTTCATTTCATGTATGCGCGAAATGCCTTAAAAATGGCTTTAAAATGGATTTGGAGCATGGAGACGATTATCTCGGGATTGCAAGATAACCAAACAAAACTTTTAGTCGATTTCTACTTATTTTATTAAATATCATCTCCACAAACAGGACAAGCTTGCATCTGTTATAGTTTTGGAGAAAAATGTGTTCATTTCATGTATGCGCGAAATGCCTTAAAAATGGCTTTAAAATGGATTTGGAGCATGGAGACGATTATCTCGGGATTGCAAGATAACCAAACAAAACTTTTAGTGGATTTCTACTTATTTTATTAAATATCATCTCCACCAAACAGGACAAGCTTGCATCTGTTATAGTTTTGGAGAAAAATGTGTTCATTTCATGTATGCGCGAAATGCCTTAAAAATGGCTTTAAAATGGATTTGGAGCATGGAGACGATTATTTCGGGATTGCAAGATAACCAAACAAAACTTTTAGTGGATTTCTACTTATTTTATTAAATATCATCTCCACTAAACAGGACAAGCTTGCATCTGTTATAGTTTTGGAGAAAAATGTGTTCATTTCATGTATGCGCGAAATGCCTTAAAAATGGCTTTAAAATGGATTTGGAGCATGGAGACGATTATCTCGGGATTGCAAGATAACCAAACAAAACTTTTAGTGGATTTCTACTTATTTTATTAAATATCATCTCCACCAAACAGGACAAGCTTGCATCTGTTATAGTTTTGGAGAAAAATGTGTTCATTTCATGTATGCGCGAAATGCCTTAAAAATGGCTTTAAAATGGATTTGGAGCATGGAGACGATTATCTCGGGATTGCAAGATAACCAAACAAAACTTTTAGTGGATTTCTACTTATTTTATTAAATATCATCTCCACCAAACAGGACAAGCTTGCATCTGTTATAGTTTTGGAGAAAAATGTGTTCATTTCATGTATGCGCAAAATGCCTTTGAAATGGCTTTAAAATGGATTTGGAGCATGGAGACGATTATCTCAGGATGGCAATATAAACAAACGAAACTTTTAGTAGATTTCTACTTATTTTATTAAATATTATCTCCACCAAACAGGACAAGCTTCCATCTGTTATAGTTTTGGAGAAAAATGTGTTCATTTCATGTATGCGCGAAATGCCTTAAAAATGGCTTTAAAATGGATTTGGAGCATGGAGACGATTATCTCGGGATTGCAAGATAACCAAACAAAACTTTTAGTGGATTTCTACTTATTTTATTAAATATCATCTCCACCAAACAGGACAAGCTTGCATCTGTTATAGTTTTGGAGAAAAATGTGTTCATTTCATGTATGCGCAAAATGCCTTTGAAATGGCTTTAAAATGGATTTGGAGCATGGAGACGATTATCTCAGGATGGCAATATAAACAAACGAAACTTTTAGTAGATTTCTACTTATTTTATTAAATATTATCTCCACCAAACAGGACAAGCTTCCATCTGTTATAGTTTTGGAGAAAAATGTGTTCATTTCATGTATGCGCGAAATGCCTTAAAAATGGCTTTAAAATGGATTTGGAGCATGGAGACGATTATCTCGGGATTGCAAGATAACCAAACAAAACTTTTAGTGGATTTCTACTTATTTTATTAAATATCATCTCCACCAAACAGGACAAGCTTGCATCTGTTATAGTTTTGGAGAAAAATGTGTTCATTTCATGTATGCGCGAAATGCCTTAAAAATGGCTTTAAAATGGATTTGGAGCATGGAGACGATTATTTCGGGATTGCAAGATAACCAAACAAAACTTTTAGTGGATTTCTACTTATTTTATTAAATATCATCTCCACTAAACAGGACAAGCTTGCATCTGTTATAGTTTTGGAGAAAAATGTGTTCATTTCATGTATGCGCGAAATGCCTTAAAAATGGCTTTAAAATGGATTTGGAGCATGGAGACGATTATCTCGGGATTGCAAGATAACCAAACAAAACTTTTAGTGGATTTCTACTTATTTTATTAAATATCATCTCCACCAAACAGGACAAGCTTGCATCTGTTATAGTTTTGGAGAAAAATGTGTTCATTTCATGTATGCGCGAAATGCCTTAAAAATGGCTTTAAAATGGATTTGGAGCATGGAGACGATTATCTCGGGATTGCAAGATAACCAAACAAAACTTTTAGTGGATTTCTACTTATTTTATTAAATATCATCTCCACCAAACAGGACAAGCTTGCATCTGTTATAGTTTTGGAGAAAAATGTGTTCATTTCATGTATGCGCAAAATGCCTTTGAAATGGCTTTAAAATGGATTTGGAGCATGGAGACGATTATCTCAGGATGGCAATATAAACAAACGAAACTTTTAGTAGATTTCTACTTATTTTATTAAATATTATCTCCACCAAACAGGACAAGCTTCCATCTGTTATAGTTTTGGAGAAAAATGTGTTCATTTCATGTATGCGCGAAATGCCTTAAAAATGGCTTTAAAATGGATTTGGAGCATGGAGACGATTATCTCGGGATTGCAAGATAACCAAACAAAACTTTTAGTGGATTTCTACTTATTTTATTAAATATCATCTCCACCAAACAGGACAAGCTTGCATCTGTTATAGTTTTGGAGAAAAATGTGTTCATTTCATGTATGCGCGAAATGCCTTAAAAATGGCTTTAAAATGGATTTGGAGCATGGAGACGATTATCTCGGGATTGCAATATAACCAAACAAAACTTTTAGTGGATTTCTACTTATTTTATTAAATATCATCTCCACCAAACAGGACAAGCTTGCATCTGTTATAGTTTTGGAGAAAAATGTGTTCATTTCATGTATGCGCGAAATGCCTTAAAAATGGCTTTAAAATGGATTTGGAGCATGGAGACGATTATCTCGGGATTGCAAGATAACCAAACAAAACTTTTAGTGGATTTCTACTTATTTTATTAAATATCATCTCCACCAAACAGGACAAGCTTGCATCTGTTATAGTTTTGGAGAAAAATGTGTTCATTTCATGTATGCGCGAAATGCCTTAAAAATGGCTTTAAAATGGATTTGGAGCATGGAGACGATTATCTCGGGATTGCAATATAACCAAACAAAACTTTTAGTGGATTTCTACTTATTTTATTAAATATCATCTCCACCAAACAGGACAAGCTTGCATCTGTTATAGTTTTGGAGAAAAATGTGTTCATTTCATGTATGCGCGAAATGCCTTAAAAATGGCTTTAAAATGGATTTGGAGCATGGAGACGATTATCTCGGGATTGCAAGATAACCAAACAAAACTTTTAGTGGATTTCTACTTATTTTATTAAATATCATCTCCACCAAACAGGACAAGCTTGCATCTGTTATAGTTTTGGAGAAAAATGTGTTCATTTCATGTATGCGCGAAATGCCTTAAAAATGGCTTTAAAATGGATTTGGAGCATGGAGACGATTATCTCGGGATTGCAAGATAACCAAACAAAACTTTTAGTGGATTTCTACTTATTTTATTAAATATCATCTCCACCAAACAGGACAAGCTTGCATGTGTTATAGTTTTGGAGAAAAATGTGTTCATTTCATGTATGCGCAAAATGCCTTTGAAATGGCTTTAAAATGGATTTGGAGCATGGAGACGATTATCTCAGGATGGCAATATAAACAAACGAAACTTTTAGTAGATTTCTACTTATTTTATTAAATATTATCTCCACCAAACAGGACAAGCTTGCATCTTAGTTTTGGAGAAAAATGTGTTCTATTCATGTATGCGCGAAATGCCTTAAAAATGGCTTTAAAATGGATTTGGAGCATGGAGACGATTATCTCGGGATTCCAAGATAACCAAACAAAACTTTTAGTGGATTTCTACTTATTTTATTAAATATCATCTCCACCAAACAGGACAAGCTTGCATCTGTTATAGTTTTGGAGAAAAATGTGTTCATTTCATGTATGCGCGAAATGCCTT
This sequence comes from Anomaloglossus baeobatrachus, assembly GCF_048569485.1. NCBI lineage: Eukaryota > Metazoa > Chordata > Amphibia > Anura > Aromobatidae > Anomaloglossus > Anomaloglossus baeobatrachus. The sequence continues at coordinate 232,705 of NW_027441936.1, read as the reverse complement.
AAAAATGGCTTTAAAATGGATTTGGAGCATGGAGACGATTATCTCGGGATTGCAAGATAACCAAACAAAACTTTTAGTGGATTTCTACTTATTTTATTAAATATCATCTCCACCAAACAGGACAAGCTTGCATGTGTTATAGTTTTGGAGAAAAATGTGTTCATTTCATGTATGCGCAAAATGCCTTTGAAATGGCTTTAAAATGGATTTGGAGCATGGAGACGATTATCTCAGGATGGCAATATAAACAAACGAAACTTTTAGTAGATTTCTACTTATTTTATTAAATATTATCTCCACCAAACAGGACAAGCTTGCATCTTAGTTTTGGAGAAAAATGTGTTCATTTCATGTATGCGCGAAATGCCTTAAAAATGGCTTTAAAATGGATTTGGAGCATGGAGACGATTATCTCGGGATTCCAAGATAACCAAACAAAACTTTTAGTGGATTTCTACTTATTTTATTAAATATCATCTCCACCAAACAGGACAAGCTTGCATCTGTTATAGTTTTTGAGAAAAATGTGTTCATTTCATGTATGCGCGAAATGCCTTAAAAATGGCTTTAAAATGGATTTGGAGCATGGAGACGATTATCTCGGGATTGCAAGATAACCAAACAAAACTTTTAGTGGATTTCTACTTATTTTATTAAATATCATCTCCACCAAACAGGACAAGCTTGCATCTGTTATAGTTTTGGAGAAAAATGTGTTCATTTCATGTATGCGCGAAATGCCTTAAAAATGGCTTTAAAATGGATTTGGAGCATGGAGACGATTATCTCGGGATTGCAAGATAACCAAACAAAACTTTTAGTGGATTTCTACTTATTTTATTAAATATCATCTCCACCAAACAGGACAAGCTTGCATCTGTTATAGTTTTGGAGAAAAATGTGTTCATTTCATGTATGCGCAAAATGCCTTTGAAATGGCTTTAAAATGGATTTGGAGCATGGAGACGATTATCTCAGGATGGCAATATAAACAAACGAAACTTTTAGTAGATTTCTACTTATTTTATTAAATATTATCTCCACCAAACAGGACAAGCTTCCATCTGTTATAGTTTTGGAGAAAAATGTGTTCATTTCATGTATGCGCGAAATGCCTTAAAAATGGCTTTAAAATGGATTTGGAGCATGGAGACGATTATCTCGGGATTGCAAGATAACCAAACAAAACTTTTAGTGGATTTCTACTTATTTTATTAAATATCATCTCCACCAAACAGGACAAGCTTGCATCTGTTATAGTTTTGGAGAAAAATGTGTTCATTTCATGTATGCGCGAAATGCCTTAAAAATGGCTTTAAAATGGATTTGGAGCATGGAGACGATTATCTCGGGATTGCAATATAACCAAACAAAACTTTTAGTGGATTTCTACTTATTTTATTAAATATCATCTCCACCAAACAGGACAAGCTTGCATCTGTTATAGTTTTGGAGAAAAATGTGTTCATTTCATGTATGCGCGAAATGCCTTAAAAATGGCTTTAAAATGGATTTGGAGCATGGAGACGATTATCTCGGGATTGCAAGATAACCAAACAAAACTTTTAGTGGATTTCTACTTATTTTATTAAATATCATCTCCACCAAAGAGGACAAGCTTGCATCTGTTATAGTTTTGGAGAAAAATGTGTTCATTTCATGTATGCGCGAAATGCCTTAAAAATGGCTTTAAAATGGATTTGGAGCATGGAGACGATTATCTCGGGATTGCAATATAACCAAACAAAACTTTTAGTGGATTTCTACTTATTTTATTAAATATCATCTCCACCAAACAGGACAAGCTTGCATCTGTTATAGTTTTGGAGAAAAATGTGTTCATTTCATGTATGCGCGAAATGCCTTTAAATTGGCTTTAAAATGGATTTGGAGCATGGAGACGATTATCTCGGGATTGCAAGATAACCAAACAAAACTTTTAGTCGATTTCTACTTATTTTATTAAATATCATCTCCACAAACAGGACAAGCTTGCATCTGTTATAGTTTTGGAGAAAAATGTGTTCATTTCATGTATGCGCGAAATGCCTTAAAAATGGCTTTAAAATGGATTTGGAGCATGGAGACGATTATCTCGGGATTGCAAGATAACCAAACAAAACTTTTAGTGGATTTCTACTTATTTTATTAAATATCATCTCCACCAAACAGGACAAGCTTGCATCTGTTATAGTTTTGGAGAAAAATGTGTTCATTTCATGTATGCGCGAAATGCCTTAAAAATGGCTTTAAAATGGATTTGGAGCATGGAGACGATTATTTCGGGATTGCAAGATAACCAAACAAAACTTTTAGTGGATTTCTACTTATTTTATTAAATATCATCTCCACCAAACAGGACAAGCTTGCATCTGTTATAGTTTTGGAGAAAAATGTGTTCATTTCATGTATGCGCGAAATGCCTTAAAAATGGCTTTAAAATGGATTTGGAGCATGGAGACGATTATCTCGGGATTGCAAGATAACCAAACAAAACTTTTAGTGGATTTCTACTTATTTTATTAAATATCATCTCCACCAAACAGGACAAGCTTGCATCTGTTATAGTTTTGGAGAAAAATGTGTTCATTTCATGTATGCGCGAAATGCCTTAAAAATGGCTTTAAAATGGATTTGGAGCATGGAGACGATTATCTCGGGATTGCAATATAACCAAACAAAACTTTTAGTGGATTTCTACTTATTTTATTAAATATCATCTCCACCAAACAGGACAAGCTTGCATCTGTTATAGTTTTGGAGAAAAATGTGTTCATTTCATGTATGCGCGAAATGCCTTAAAAATGGCTTTAAAATGGATTTGGAGCATGGAGACGATTATCTCGGGATTGCAAGATAACCAAACAAAACTTTTAGTCGATTTCTACTTATTTTATTAAATATCATCTCCACAAACAGGACAAGCTTGCATCTGTTATAGTTTTGGAGAAAAATGTGTTCATTTCATGTATGCGCGAAATGCCTTAAAAATGGCTTTAAAATGGATTTGGAGCATGGAGACGATTATCTCGGGATTGCAAGATAACCAAACAAAACTTTTAGTGGATTTCTACTTATTTTATTAAATATCATCTCCACCAAACAGGACAAGCTTGCATCTGTTATAGTTTTGGAGAAAAATGTGTTCATTTCATGTATGCGCGAAATGCCTTAAAAATGGCTTTAAAATGGATTTGGAGCATGGAGACGATTATTTCGGGATTGCAAGATAACCAAACAAAACTTTTAGTGGATTTCTACTTATTTTATTAAATATCATCTCCACCAAACAGGACAAGCTTGCATCTGTTATAGTTTTGGAGAAAAATGTGTTCATTTCATGTATGCGCGAAATGCCTTAAAAATGGCTTTAAAATGGATTTGGAGCATGGAGACGATTATCTCGGGATTGCAAGATAACCAAACAAAACTTTTAGTGGATTTCTACTTATTTTATTAAATATCATCTCCACCAAACAGGACAAGCTTGCATCTGTTATAGTTTTGGAGAAAAATGTGTTCATTTCATGTATGCGCGAAATGCCTTAAAAATGGCTTTAAAATGGATTTGGAGCATGGAGACGATTATCTCGGGATTGCAATATAACCAAACAAAACTTTTAGTGGATTTCTACTTATTTTATTAAATATCATCTCCACCAAACAGGACAAGCTTGCATCTGTTATAGTTTTGGAGAAAAATGTGTTCATTTCATGTATGCGCGAAATGCCTTAAAAATGGCTTTAAAATGGATTTGGAGCATGGAGACGATTATCTCGGGATTGCAAGATAACCAAACAAAACTTTTAGTGGATTTCTACTTATTTTATTAAATATCATCTCCACCAAACAGGACAAGCTTGCATGTGTTATAGTTTTGGAGAAAAATGTGTTCATTTCATGTATGCGCAAAATGCCTTTGAAATGGCTTTAAAATGGATTTGGAGCATGGAGACGATTATCTCGGGATTGCAAGATAACCAAACAAAACTTTTAGTGGATTTCTACTTATTTTATTAAATATCATCTCCACCAAACAGGACAAGCTTGCATCTGTTATAGTTTTGGAGAAAAATGTGTTCATTTCATGTATGCGCGAAATGCCTTAAAAATGGCTTTAAAATGGATTTGGAGCATGGAGACGATTATCTCGGGATTGCAAGATAACCAAACAAAACTTTTAGTGGATTTCTACTTATTTTATTAAATATCATCTCCACCAAACAGGACAAGCTTGCATCTGTTATAGTTTTGGAGAAAAATGTGTTCATTTCATGTATGCGCGAAATGCCTTAAAAATGGCTTTAAAATGGATTTGGAGCATTGAGACGATTATCTCGGGATTGCAATATAACCAAACAAAACTTTTAGTGGATTTCTACTTATTTTATTAAATATCATCTCCACCAAACAGGACAAGCTTGCATGTGTTATAGTTTTGGAGAAAAATGTGTTCATTTCATGTATGCGCAAAATGCCTTTGAAATGGCTTTAAAATGGATTTGGAGCATGGAGACAATTATCTCGGGATTGCAAGATAACCAAACAAAACTTTTAGTGGATTTCTACTTATTTTATTAAATATCATCTCCACCAAACAGGACAAGCTTGCATCTGTTATAGTTTTGGAGAAAAATGTGTTCATTTCATGTATGCGCGAAATGCCTTAAAAATGGCTTTAAAATGGATTTGGAGCATGGAGACTATGATCTCGGGATTGCAATATAACCAAACAAAACTTTTAGTGGATTTCTACTTATTTTATTAAATATCATCTCCACCAAACAGGACAAGCTTGCATGTGTTATAGTCTTGGAAAAAAATGTGTTCATTTCATGTATGCGCGAAATGCCTTAAAAATGGCTTTAAAATGGATTTGGAGCATGGAGACGATTATCTCGGGATTGCAAGATAACCAAACAAAAATTTTAGTGGATTTCTACTTATTTTATTAAATATCATCTCCACCAAACAGGACAAGCTTGCATCTGTTATAGTTTTGGAGAAAAATGTGTTCATTTCATGTATGCGCGAAATGCCTTAAAAATGGCTTTAAAATGGATTTGGAGCATGGAGACGATTATCTCGGGATTGCAAGATAACCAAACAAAACTTTTGGTGGATTTCTACTTATTTTATTAAATATCATCTCCACCAAACAGGACAAGCTTGCATCTGTTATAGTTTTGGAGAAAAATGTGTTCATTTCATGTATGCGCGAAATGCCTTAAAAATGGCTTTAAAATGGATTTGGAGCATGGAGACGATTATCTCGGGATTGCAAGATAACCAAACAAAACTTTTAGTGGATTTCTACTTATTTTATTAAATATCATCTCCACCAAACAGGACAAGCTTGCATGTGTTATAGTTTTGGAGAAAAATGTGTTCATTTCATGTATGCGCAAAATGCCTTTGAAATGGCTTTAAAATGGATTTGGAGCATGGAGACGATTATCTCGGGATTGCAAGATAACTAGTGATGAGCGAGCATGCTTGTCACTACTCGGTACTCGCACGAGTATCACTGTACTCGGGCTGCTCGGCGGGGACCGAGTAATCTCGCGATACTCGTGCTTTACTCGTGGTCTTCATTTCTGCATGTTGGCGCTCTTTTGAGAGCCAGCCCTCATGCAGGGATTGGCTGGCAGACCACTGCAATGCCACAGCCCTGTTAGTTGTGGAATTGCAGTGATTGGCCGGCCTGCACAGCGTCACCGAGCCTTTATATAGGCCGGCGCGCTGTGCTCTGCTCACAGCTATTCTGACAGTGAGTGTAGGGAGAGTGTCGCTGATTCAGGGAAAGCTTTGCGGCCCTTTATAGCTTTTTCAGTTGCAGGGCTGCAAACAGTGTGACCAAAAGTCCTTCTCAGGACTATTCTAGTTGTATACAGGCAGGCAGGGTATAGCCAGGTCGGCGTACAGTAGCAGAGTCCTTCTCAGGACTATTGTTGCTATATACAGGCAGGGTATAGCCAGGTCTGAATACAGGCTAGTGACCAAAAGAGTCCTTGTCAGGACTATTGTAGCAGTATACAGGCAGGCAGGCAGGCAGGGTAGTGGTGACCGTATACCAGCCTTCATATCTGGGGCTGGTGTACACAGTGTAAAACAGTCCAGATAGTGTCTGACTTGTCTGTACTGTAATTGTCGCTCCCCAAAAAAACCTGTTAGGTTATTATTGCGTCCGTGCTTGGTTTTTAAAACCGCACGTGTGTGCCTGTTGGTGGCAGCGTACAGGTGCACTGGTGTGCGTTTTTACCAAACTATTATATAACGCACAAGTGTAGTGTATAATACACGTCAGTCAGCAGTGGCTGATAGTGTCAGAGTTCTTAATTTTTGCTCCTAAAACCTGTGTTAGGTTATTATTGCGTCCGTGCTTGGTTTTTAAAACCGCACGTGTGTGCCTGTTGGTGGCAGCGTACAGGTGCACTGGTGTGCGTTTTTACCAAACTATTATATAACGCACAAGTGTAGTGTATAATACACGTCAGTCAGCAGTGGCTGATAGTGTCAGAGTTCTTAATTTTTGCTCCTAAAACCTGTGTTAGGTTATTATTGCGTCCGTGCTTGGTTTTTAAAACCGCACGTGTGTGCCTGTTGGTGGCAGCGTACAGGTGCACTGGTGTGCGTTTTTACCAAACTATTATATAACGCACAAGTGTAGTGTATAATACACGTCAGTCAGCAGTGGCTGATAGTGTCAGAGTTCTTAATTTTTGCTCCTAAAACCTGTGTTAGGTTATTATTGCGTCCGTGCTTGGTTTTTAAAACCGCACGTGTGTGCCTGTTGGTGGCAGCGTACAGGTGCACTGGTGTGCGTTTTTACCAAACTATTATATAACGCACAAGTGTAGTGTATAATACACGTCAGTCAGCAGTGGCTGATAGTGTCAGAGTTCTTAATTTTTGCTCCTAAAACCTGTGTTAGGTTATTATTGCGTCCGTGCTTGGTTTTTAAAACCGCACGTGTGTGCCTGTTGGTGGCAGCGTACAGGTGCACTGGTGTGCGTTTTTACCAAACTATTATATAACGCACAAGTGTAGTGTATAATACACGTCAGTCAGCAGTGGCTGATAGTGTCAGAGTTCTTAATTTTTGCTCCTAAAACCTGTGTTAGGTTATTATTGCGTCCGTGCTTGGTTTTTAAAACCGCACGTGTGTGCCTGTTGGTGGCAGCGTACAGGTGCACTGGTGTGCGTTTTTACCAAACTATTATATAACGCACAAGTGTAGTGTATAATACACGTCAGTCAGCAGTGGCTGATAGTGTCAGAGTTCTTAAATTTTGCTCCTAAAACCTGTGTTAGGTTATTATTGCGTCCGTGCTTGGTTTTTAAAACCGCACGTGTGTGCCTGTTGGTGGCAGCGTACAGGTGCACTGGTGTGCGTTTTTACCAAACTATTATATAACGCACAAGTGTAGTGTATAATACACGTCAGTCAGCAGTGGCTGATAGTGTCAGAGTTCTTAATTTTTGCTCCTAAAACCTGTGTTAGGTTATTATTGCGTCCGTGCTTGGTTTTTAAAACCGCACGTGTGTGCCTGTTGGTGGCAGCGTACAGGTGCACTGGTGTGCGTTTTTACCAAACTATTATATAACGCACAAGTGTAGTGTATAATACACGTCAGTCAGCAGTGGCTGATAGTGTCAGAGTTCTTAAATTTTGCTCCTAAAACCTGTGTTAGGTTATTATTGCGTCCGTGCTTGGTTTTTAAAACCGCACGTGTGTGCCTGTTGGTGGCAGCGTACAGGTGCACTGGTGTGCGTTTTTACCAAACTATTATATAACGCACAAGTGTAGTGTATAATACACGTCAGTCAGCAGTGGCTGATAGTGTCAGAGTTCTTAATTTTTGCTCCTAAAACCTGTGTTAGGTTATTATTGCGTCCGTGCTTGGTTTTTAAAACCGCACGTGTGTGCCTGTTGGTGGCAGCGTACAGGTGCACTGGTGTGCGTTTTTACCAAACTATTATATAACGCACAAGTGTAGTGTATAATACACGTCAGTCAGCAGTGGCTGATAGTGTCAGAGTTCTTAATTTTTGCTCCTAAAACCTGTGTTAGGTTCTTAGTGCGTCCGTGCTTGCATTTAAAAACCGCACGTGTGTGCCTGTCGGTGGCAGCGTACAGGTGCACTTGTGTGCAATTTCCAGAAACTTTGATATAACGCACAAGTAGTGAATATACACGTCAGCAGTGCACAGCATTGCAAAATGCGCAAGGGCATTGGCAAGGAACAAGGAAGTGGACGTGATGGTGGTGCAGGCAGAGGCCGAGGTCGTGGGCAAGCTCTAATTTCGCCACAACAAAGGGCCACATCTAGTCGCTCGCACGTCCTGTCCCAAATTCTTGGGGACCGCAGCAGTACACCGCTCTTGAACCAAGACCAGTGTCAACAGGTTGTTAGTTGGATAGCGGATAATGCTTCCAGTCAGATTGGCACCACCACAAACACTCTGTCTTCCACACGGTCAAGTGTCAGTAGCCGTGATACTGCACCGCACATTTCTGAACCTGATCCTCCTTCCTACCACCAGGCTGAGTACACGTCCTCCTCGGACATTAATGATCCCACACTTGGACACTCGGAAGAGCTGTTCACGTTTCCATTCACACATTCTGGCCTCTCGCCAGCTCATATTGAAGTGGGTCATGAGGAGATCGTCTGTACAGATGGCCAAATATTTGAGCAGCCACGTTCTCACGAAGTTGGCAACGTGTCTCAACAAGTGGTGGACGATGATGAGACACAATTGTCAGCAAGTCAGGAGGAGGAGCAGGGTGCGGAAGAGGAAGACGACGTGGTGGATGATCCAGTAACTGACCCAACCTGGCAGGAGGATATGCAGAGCGAGGACAGCAGTGCACAGGGGGAGGGAGGCGTAGCATCACAACAGGCAGTAAGAAGCAGGGTGGTGGCCCCAGGCAGAAGTCAGGCAACCGTTCCCCGGAACAACACGACGACACAAGGTGCCTGTACAAATGTTAGGTCTTCACGAGTCTGGCAGTTTTTTAAGTTGGATCCAGATGATTCAAAAAAGGCCATTTGCAACACCTGCCGTGCCAGCATCAGCAGGGGTACCAAAACTAGCAGCCTGACCACCACCAGCATGATAAGGCACATGTCAGCCAAGCACCCGACTTTGTGGGAAGTACAACAGAGTCGAGGAGCAGTGCTTGCTGATGTCACTGCTACGTCTTCGCTGGTTGTGCATGCGAGCCAATCCTCTGTCCATGCTGCCTGCGAACAAGCCTCCTCCACTCCTGCACCTGCAGTTGCCTACGCAGAAAGAACACCATCATCAAGCACGTCCTTGTCCCAGCGCAGCGTTCAGTTATCCATTCAGCAAACCTTTGAACGCAGGCGCAAATACACTGCCAACACCCCACATGCCACAGTTCTAAATGCTAACATTTCGCGACTGCTTGCGCTGGAAATGTTGCCTTTTAGGCTGGTGGAGACAGAAGCATTCCGTGACCTGATGGCGGCAGCTGTCCCACGTTACTCGGTCCCCAGCCGCCACTATTTCTCCCGGTGTGCCGTCCCCGCGTTGCATAACCACGTGTCACAAAACATCACACGTGCCCTGAACAACGCTGTTTCACCCAAGGTCCACCTAACCACAGACACGTGGACAAGTGCTTGTGGGCAAGGCCGCTACATCTCGTTGACGGCACACTGGGTTAATATTGTGGAAGCTGGGACCCAGTCTGAGCGAGGGACGGAACACGTCCTTCCCACACCAAGGTTTGCAGGCCCTACCTCAGTCAGTGTTTCACCCACACTCTACAGCTCCGGAATGTCATGCTCTTCAGCCTCCTCCTCCTCCTGCGCATCCTCATCCACTGTGCCCTCCACACCAGTCACAAGCTGGAAGCACTGCAGCACTGCCTCGGCGAAGCGGCAACAGGCTGTGCTGAAGCTAATCTGCATAGGTGACAAACCCCACAATGCAGAAGAGCTGTGGACAGCTCTGAAACAGCAGGCAGATCACTGGCTCACACCTCTGAACCTAAAGCCAGGAAAGGTCGTTTGTGACAATGGCCGGAACCTGGTGGCGGCTTTGAGGCGAGGCCAGCTGACACATGTTCCATGCGTGGCCCATGTGCTCAACCTCGTGGTTCAGCGGTTTATAAAGTCATACCCAGAGCTGTCTGATCTGCTGGTAAAAGTTCGCCGCCTGTCTGCACATATTCGAAAGTCACCTACTGCTTCAGCCGGCCTTGCCGGCTTTCAGCGCCGTTTGCATCTTCCGGCTCACAGACTGGTGTGTGATGTCCCCACGCGTTGGAATTCAACTCTGCACATGTTGGTCAGGATATGTGAGCAGAAGAGGGCAGTTGTTGAGTACCTGCATCACCTAAGCCGTCGGGAAATGGGTCAAACTCCACACATAACACCTGAGGAGTGGAGATGGATGTCAGACCTATGTACCATCCTCCAAAACTTTGAGGACTCCACCAAGATGGTGAGTGGTGATGACGCCATTATTAGCGTCACCATACCGCTACTCTGCCTTCTAAAACGGTCCCTGCTGAAAAACAAACATGATGCATTGCAGGCGGAGCGCGATGAGTTGCAGCAAGAAACAGTAGTGGGTGTGGGTGATAACACACAGCCCAGCCTCGTCTCATCACAACGTGCAGTGGAGGACTATGACGAGGAGGAGGATGAAGACATGGAGCAACTCTCCGGCCAAATTGAGGATATGACATGCACACCAGTCATATCCTCGATTCAGCGTGGCTGGCCAGAGGACAGGGTAGATGAGGAGGAGGAGGAGGAGGAGGAGGAGGACAGCATGTTCAGTCATCTTGTTGGTCAGGCTACTGAAGTCCTGGCTGTTAAGAGTCTGGCGCACATGGCTGACTTTATGGTAAGCTGCCTGTCTCGTGACCCTCGCGTTAAGAACATCTTGGCCGACAATCATTACTGGTTGGTAACACTGTTAGACCCACGCTACAAGGAGAACTTTTTGTCTCTTATTCCCGTGGAGGAGAGGTCAACCAAAATGCAGCAGTTTCGGAAGGCCATACTCACGGAAGTAGGCAAAGCATTCCCCTCACAAAACGCTAGCGGCATAGGTCAGGAATCAGTGGACAACCGAGGCGTACAGCCGAGAGAGGCACAAGTCCAATCCGCCAGAGGTAGGGGAACAGTCTTTAAAATGTGGGACAGTTTTCTCAGCCCCTCACGTACCACAGCCCCTGAGGTGCGGGGTAGTGCCACAAGAAATCCTAAGTTTGCCCAGATGCTGAAGGAGTACCTTGCAGATCGAACAACTGTACTCCGACATTCCTCTGTGCCTTACAATTATTGGGTATCCAAGCTGGACACGTGGCATGAATTGGCTCTCTACGCCTTGGAAGTCCTGGCCTGCCCTGCTGCTAGCGTTTTGTCAGAGCGTGTTTTTAGTGCCGCAGGTGGAATCATTACAGATAAACGCACCCGCCTGTCAACTGAAAATGCTGACAGGCTGACTCTGATAAAGATGAACAAGGGTTGGATTGGGCCAGACTTCACCACACCACCAGCAAATGAGAGCGGAATTTAAAGTTTGCCATGTACCTCCACTCACCCATGGGTACACTTCTCGACTTTGGATAATCACTGGACTGCTCCTCCTTCTCCTCATGCGCCATCATGATGACCGTTACAATAGTTAGGTCTTTGTTTCAGGTATACCCCCAGTGGTAAATTTTTTCGCCCATTCTTTGCAGAATGGACATTACAACGACAGGAGACCCGCTCCTTTGCAATGGGAACAATGTTTTGAGGCCCTCATGCACGTCTCTACCCAGGGACAACGTGGAGCCTCCCAATTTTTGGCTGCCCTGCCTAAGGGCTATACTGAAATACACCCACTTCCTTAAAATGGACACTTAATGTTTTGAGGCCCTCATGCACGTCTCTACCCAGGGACAATGTGGAGCCTCCCAATTTTTGGCTGCCCTGCCTAAGGGCTATACTGAAATACACCCACTTCCTTAAAATGGACACTTAATGTTTTGAGGCCCTCATGCACGTCTCTACCCAGGGACAATGTGGAGCCTCCCAATTTTTGGCTGCCCTGCCTAAGGGCTATACTGAAATACACCCACTTCCTTAAAATGGACACTTAATGTTTTGAGGCCATCATGCACGTCTCTACCCAGGGACAATGTGGAGCCTCCCAATTTTTGGCTGCCCTGGCAAAGGGCTATACTGAAATAGACCCACTTCCTTACAATGGGCACTTCAGGTTTACAGGCCATAATGCACGGCTCTATCCAGGGACAATGTGGAGCCTCCCAATTTTTGGCTGCCCTGGCAAAGGGCTATACTGAAATAGACCCACTTCCTTACAATGGACACTTAATGTTTTGAGGCCCTCATGCACGTCTCTACCCAGGGACAATGTGGAGCCTCCCAATTTTTGGCTGCCCTGCCTAAGGGCTATACTGAAATACACCCACTTCCTTAAAATGGACACTTAATGTTTTGAGGCCATCATGCACGTCTCTACCCAGGGACAACGTGGAGCCTCCCAATTTTTGGCTGCCCTGGCAAAGGGCTATACTGAAATAGACCCACTTCCTTCCAATGGGCACTTCAGGTTTACAGGCCATAATGCACGGCTCTATCCAGGGACAATGTGGAGCCTCCCAATTTTTGGCTGCCCTGGCAAAGGGCTATACTGAAATAGACCCACTTCCTTACAATGGGCACTTCAGGTTTACAGGCCATAATGCACGGCTCTATCCAGGGACAATGTGGAGCCTCCCAATTTTTGGCTGCCCTGGCAAAGGGCTATACTGAAATAGACCCACTTCCTTACAATGGGCACTTCAGGTTTAAAGGCCATCATGCACGTCTCTATCCAGGGACAATGTGGAGCCTCCCAATTTTTGGCTGCCCTGCCTAAGGGCTATACTATAATACACCCACTTCCTGACAATGGACACTTAATGTTTTGAGGCCCTCATGCACGTCTGTATGCAGGGGCATTGGTGAACCTCACAATTTTGGACTGCCCTGGCAAAGGAAAATACTACAAAGACTCACTTCCTCAAAATGGGCACATTAGACTCAAGAGGCCTTCATGTACGTCTCTTCTCAGGGACATCGGAGTGCCACACAATGTTTTCACGTAAAATCTTTCATGTATTAATCTCAAAAAGTAACATACACCAGATCTATCTCACTATTGGGTATGTGCCCTTAACATTTCCGCCATGAAAAATCATTTTGGGGTCATTTTGGAAGGTTTTCTGGTGAGTCCGTAAAAATGGCGTAAAACGCGGACAAAATTGTTCACAGCTGTGACTTTTGAGTGATAAATGCTTCAAGGGGTCTTCCCCATGCTGTTGCCATGTCATTTGAGCACTCTTCTGAGACTTTTGTGCCATTTTTAGGGTTTCTCCATGCTGCCGGGAGGTCATTTCACAAAAATACTCGGGTCTCCCATAGGATAACATTGGGCTCGTTGCTCGGGCCGAGTACACGAGTATCTTGGGAGGCTCGGCCCGAGCTTCGAGCACCCGAGCTTTTTAGTACTCGCTCATCACTAAAGATAACCAAACAAAACTTTTAGTGGATTTCTACTTATTTTATTAAATATCATCTCCACCAAACAGGACAAGCTTGCATCTGTTATAGTTTTGGAGAAAAATGTGTTCATTTCATGTATGCGCGAAATGCCTTAAAAATGGCTTTAAAATGGATTTGGAGCATGGAGACGATTATTTCGGGATTGCAATATAACCAAACAAAACTTTTAGTGGATTTCTACTTATTTTATTAAATATCATCTCCACCAAACAGGACAAGCTTGCATCTGTTATAGTTTTGGAGAAAAATGTGTTCATTTCATGTATGCGCGAAATGCCTTAAAAATGGCTTTAAAATGGATTTGGAGCATGGAGACGATTATCTCGGGATTGCAAGATAACCAAACAAAACTTTTAGTGGATTTCTACTTATTTTATTAAATATCATCTCCACCAAACAGGACAAGCTTGCATCTGTTATAGTTTTGGAGAAAAATGTGTTCATTTCATGTATGCGCGAAATGCCTTAAAAATGGCTTTAAAATGGATTTGGAGCATGGAGACGATTATCTCGGGATTGCAAGATAACCAAACAAAACTTTTAGTGGATTTCTACTTATTTTATTAAATATCATCTCCACCAAACAGGACAAGCTTGCATGTGTTATAGTTTTGGAGAAAAATGTGTTCATTTCATGTATGCGCAAAATGCCTTTGAAATGGCTTTAAAATGGATTTGGAGCATGGAGACGATTATCTCGGGATTGCAAGATAGCCAAACAAAACTTTTAGTGGATTTCTACTTATTTTATTAAATATCATCTCCACCAAACAGGACAAGCTTGCATCTGTTATAGTTTTGGAGAAAAATGTGTTCATTTCATGTATGCTCGAAATGCCTTAAAAATGGCTTTAAAATGGATTTGGAGCATGGAGACGATTATCTCGGGATAGCAAGATAACCAAACAAAACTTTTAGTGGATTTCTACTTATTTTATTAAATATCATCTCCACCAAACAGGACAAGCTTGCATCTGTTATAGTTTTGGAGAAAAATGTGTTCATTTCATGTATGCGCGAAATGCCTTAAAAATGGCTTTAAAATGGATTTGGAGCATTGAGACGATTATCTCGGGATTGCAATATAACCAAACAAAACTTTTAGTGGATTTCTACTTATTTTATTAAATATCATCTCCACCAAACAGGACAAGCTTGCATGTGTTATAGTTTTGGAGAAAAATGTGTTCATTTCATGTATGCGCAAAATGCCATTGAAATGGCTTTAAAATGGATTTGGAGCATGGAGACAATTATCTCGGGATTGCAAGATAACCAAACAAAACTTTTAGTGGATTTCTACTTATTTTATTAAATATCATCTCCACCAAACAGGACAAGCTTGCATCTGTTATAGTTTTGGAGAAAAATGTGTTCATTTCATGTATGCGCGAAATGCCTTAAAAATGGCTTTAAAATGGATTTGGAGCATGGAGACGATTATCTCGGGATTGCAATATAACCAAACAAAACTTTTAGTGGATTTCTACTTATTTTATTAAATATCATCTCCACCAAACAGGACAAGCTTGCATGTGTTATAGTTTTGGAAAAAAATGTGTTCATTTCATGTATGCGCAAAATGCCTTTGAAATGGCTTTAAAATGGATTTGGAGCATGGAGACGATTATCTCAGGATGGCAATATAAACAAACGAAACTTTTAGTAGATTTCTACTTATTTTATTAAATATTATCTCCACCAAACAGGACAAGCTTGCATCTGTTATAGTTTTGGAGAAAAATGTGTTCATTTCATGTATGCGCGAAATGCCTTAAAAATGGCTTTAAAATGGATTTGGAGCATGGAGACGATTATTTCGGGATTGCAATATAACCAAACAAAACTTTTAGTGGATTTCTACTTATTTTATTAAATATCATCTCCACCAAACAGGACAAGCTTGCATCTGTTATAGTTTTGGAGAAAAATGTGTTCATTTCATGTATGCGCGAAATGCCTTAAAAATGGCTTTAAAATGGATTTGGAGCATGGAGACGATTATCTCGGGATTGCAAGATAACCAAACAAAACTTTTAGTGGATTTCTACTTATTTTATTAAATATCATCTCCACCAAACAGGACAAGCTTGCATCTGTTATAGTTTTGGAGAAAAATGTGTTCATTTCATGTATGCGCGAAATGCCTTAAAAATGGCTTTAAAATGGATTTGGAGCATGGAGACGATTATCTCGGGATTGCAAGATAACCAAACAAAACTTTTAGTGGATTTCTACTTATTTTATTAAATATCATCTCCACCAAACAGGACAAGCTTGCATGTGTTATAGTTTTGGAGAAAAATGTGTTCATTTCATGTATGCGCAAAATGCCTTTGAAATGGCTTTAAAATGGATTTGGAGCATGGAGACGATTATCTCGGGATTGCAAGATAGCCAAACAAAACTTTTAGTGGATTTCTACTTATTTTATTAAATATCATCTCCACCAAACAGGACAAGCTTGCATCTGTTATAGTTTTGGAGAAAAATGTGTTCATTTCATGTATGCTCGAAATGCCTTAAAAATGGCTTTAAAATGGATTTGGAGCATGGAGACGATTATCTCGGGATAGCAAGATAACCAAACAAAACTTTTAGTGGATTTCTACTTATTTTATTAAATATCATCTCCACCAAACAGGACAAGCTTGCATCTGTTATAGTTTTGGAGAAAAATGTGTTCATTTCATGTATGCGCGAAATGCCTTAAAAATGGCTTTAAAATGGATTTGGAGCATTGAGACGATTATCTCGGGATTGCAATATAACCAAACAAAACTTTTAGTGGATTTCTACTTATTTTATTAAATATCATCTCCACCAAACAGGACAAGCTTGCATGTGTTATAGTTTTGGAGAAAAATGTGTTCATTTCATGTATGCGCAAAATGCCTTTGAAATGGCTTTAAAATGGATTTGGAGCATGGAGACAATTATCTCGGGATTGCAAGATAACCAAACAAAACTTTTAGTGGATTTCTACTTATTTTATTAAATATCATCTCCACCAAACAGGACAAGCTTGCATCTGTTATAGTTTTGGAGAAAAATGTGTTCATTTCATGTATGCGCGAAATGCCTTAAAAATGGCTTTAAAATGGATTTGGAGCATGGAGACGATTATCTCGGGATTGCAATATAACCAAACAAAACTTTTAGTGAATTTCTACTTATTTTATTAAATATCATCTCCACCAAACAGGACAAGCTTGCATGTGTTATAGTTTTGGAAAAAAATGTGTTCATTTCATGTATGCGCAAAATGCCTTTGAAATGGCTTTAAAATGGATTTGGAGCATGGAGACGATTATCTCAGGATGGCAATATAAACAAACGAAACTTTTAGTAGATTTCTACTTATTTTATTAAATATTATCTCCACCAAACAGGACAAGCTTGCATCTGTTATAGTTTTGCAGAAAAATGTGTTCATTTCATGTATGCGCGAAATGCCTTAAAAATGGCTTTAAAATGGATTTGGAGCATGGAGACGATTATCTCGGGATTCCAAGATAACCAAACAAAACTTTTAGTGGATTTCTACTTATTTTATTAAATATCATCTCCACCAAACAGGACAAGCTTGCATCTGTTATAGTTTTTGAGAAAAATGTGTTCATTTCATGTATGCGCGAAATGCCTTAAAAATGGCTTTAAAATGGATTTGGAGCATGGAGACGATTATCTCGGGATTGCAAGATAACCAAACAAAACTTTTAGTGGATTTCTACTTATTTTATTAAATATCATCTCCACCAAACAGGACAAGCTTGCATCTGTTATAGTTTTGGAGAAAAATGTGTTCATTTCATGTATGCGCGAAATGCCTTAAAAATGGCTTTAAAATGGATTTGGAGCATGGAGACGATTATCTCGGGATTGCAAGATAACCAAACAAAACTTTTAGTGGATTTCTACTTATTTTATTAAATATCATCTCCACCAAACAGGACAAGCTTGCATCTGTTATAGTTTTGGAGAAAAATGTGTTCATTTCATGTATGCGCAAAATGCCTTTGAAATGGCTTTAAAATGGATTTGGAGCATGGAGACGATTATCTCAGGATGGCAATATAAACAAACGAAACTTTTAGTAGATTTCTACTTATTTTATTAAATATTATCTCCACCAAACAGGACAAGCTTCCATCTGTTATAGTTTTGGAGAAAAATGTGTTCATTTCATGTATGCGCGAAATGCCTTAAAAATGGCTTTAAAATGGATTTGGAGCATGGAGACGATTATCTCGGGATTGCAAGATAACCAAACAAAACTTTTAGTGGATTTCTACTTATTTTATTAAATATCATCTCCACCAAACAGGACAAGCTTGCATCTGTTATAGTTTTGGAGAAAAATGTGTTCATTTCATGTATGCGCGAAATGCCTTAAAAATGGCTTTAAAATGGATTTGGAGCATGGAGACGATTATCTCGGGATTGCAATATAACCAAACAAAACTTTTAGTGGATTTCTACTTATTTTATTAAATATCATCTCCACCAAACAGGACAAGCTTGCATCTGTTATAGTTTTGGAGAAAAATGTGTTCATTTCATGTATGCGCGAAATGCCTTAAAAATGGCTTTAAAATGGATTTGGAGCATGGAGACGATTATCTCGGGATTGCAAGATAACCAAACAAAACTTTTAGTGGATTTCTACTTATTTTATTAAATATCATCTCCACCAAACAGGACAAGCTTGCATCTGTTATAGTTTTGGAGAAAAATGTGTTCATTTCATGTATGCGCGAAATGCCTTAAAAATGGCTTTAAAATGGATTTGGAGCATGGAGACGATTATCTCGGGATTGCAATATAACCAAACAAAACTTTTAGTGGATTTCTACTTATTTTATTAAATATCATCTCCACCAAACAGGACAAGCTTGCATCTGTTATAGTTTTGGAGAAAAATGTGTTCATTTCATGTATGCGCGAAATGCCTTAAAAATGGCTTTAAAATGGATTTGGAGCATGGAGACGATTATCTCGGGATTGCAAGATAACCAAACAAAACTTTTAGTCGATTTCTACTTATTTTATTAAATATCATCTCCACAAACAGGACAAGCTTGCATCTGTTATAGTTTTGGAGAAAAATGTGTTCATTTCATGTATGCGCGAAATGCCTTAAAAATGGCTTTAAAATGGATTTGGAGCATGGAGACGATTATCTCGGGATTGCAAGATAACCAAACAAAACCTTTAGTGGATTTCTACTTATTTTATTAAATATCATCTCCACCAAACAGGACAAGCTTGCATCTGTTATAGTTTTGGAGAAAAATGTGTTAATTTCATGTATGCGCGAAATGCCTTAAAAATGGCTTTAAAATGGATTTGGAGCATGGAGACGATTATTTCGGGATTGCAAGATAACCAAACAAAACTTTTAGTGGATTTCTACTTATTTTATTAAATATCATCTCCACCAAACAGGACAAGCTTGCATCTGTTATAGTTTTGGAGAAAAATGTGTTCATTTCATGTATGCGCGAAATGCCTTAAAAATGGCTTTAAAATGGATTTGGAGCATGGAGACGATTATCTCGGGATTGCAAGATAACCAAACAAAACTTTTAGTGGATTTCTACTTATTTTATTAAATATCATCTCCACCAAACAGGACAAGCTTGCATCTGTTATAGTTTTGGAGAAAAATGTGTTCATTTCATGTATGCGCGAAATGCCTTAAAAATGGCTTTAAAATGGATTTGGAGCATGGAGATGATTATCTCGGGATTGCAATATAACCAAACAAAACTTTTAGTGGATTTCTACTTATTTTATTAAATATCATCTCCACCAAACAGGACAAGCTTGGATCTGTTATAGTTTTGGAGAAAAATGTGTTCATTTCATGTATGCGCGAAATGCCTTAAAAATGGCTTTAAAATGGATTTGGAGCATGGAGACGATTATCTCGGGATTGCAAGATAACCAAACAAAACTTTTAGTGGATTTCTACTTATTTTATTAAATATCATCTCCACCAAACAGGACAAGCTTGCATCTGTTATAGTTTTGGAGAAAAATGTGTTCATTTCATGTATGCGCGAAATGCCTTAAAAATGGCTTTAAAATGGATTTGGAGCATGGAGACGATTATCTCGGGATTGCAAGATAACCAAACAAAACTTTTAGTGGATTTCTACTTATTTTATTAAATATCATCTCCACCAAACAGGACAAGCTTGCATGTGTTATAGTTTTGGAGAAAAATGTGTTCATTTCATGTATGCGCAAAATGCCTTTGAAATGGCTTTAAAATGGATTTGGAGCATGGAGACGATTATCTCAGGATGGCAATATAAACAAACGAAACTTTTAGTAGATTTCTACTTATTTTATTAAATATTATCTCCACCAAACAGGACAAGCTTGCATCTTAGTTTTGGAGAAAAATGTGTTCATTTCACGTATGCGCGAAATGCCTTAAAAATGGCTTTAAAATGGATTTGGAGCATGGAGACGATTATCTCGGGATTCCAAGATAACCAAACAAAACTTTTAGTGGATTTCTACTTATTTTATTAAATATCATCTCCACCAAACAGGACAAGCTTGCATCTGTTATAGTTTTTGAGAAAAATGTGTTCATTTCATGTATGCGCGAAATGCCTTAAAAATGGCTTTAAAATGGATTTGGAGCATGGAGACGATTATCTCGGGATTGCAAGATAACCAAACAAAACTTTTAGGGGATTTCTACTTATTTTATTAAATATCATCTCCACCAAACAGGACAAGCTTGCATCTGTTATAGTTTTGGAGAAAAATGTGTTCATTTCATGTATGCGCGAAATGCCTTAAAAATGGCTTTAAAATGGATTTGGAGCATGGAGACGATTATCTCGGGATTGCAAGATAACCAAACAAAACTTTTAGTGGATTTCTACTTATTTTATTAAATATCATCTCCACCAAACAGGACAAGCTTGCATCTGTTATAGTTTTGGAGAAAAATGTGTTCATTTCATGTATGCGCAAAATGCCTTTGAAATGGCTTTAAAATGGATTTGGAGCATGGAGACGATTATCTCAGGATGGCAATATAAACAAACGAAACTTTTAGTAGATTTCTACTTATTTTATTAAATATTATCTCCACCAAACAGGACAAGCTTCCATCTGTTATAGTTTTGGAGAAAAATGTGTTCATTTCATGTATGCGCGAAATGCCTTAAAAATGGCTTTAAAATGGATTTGGAGCATGGAGACGATTATCTCGGGATTGCAAGATAACCAAACAAAACTTTTAGTGGATTTCTACTTATTTTATTAAATATCATCTCCACCAAACAGGACAAGCTTGCATCTGTTATAGTTTTGGAGAAAAATGTGTTCATTTCATGTATGCGCGAAATGCCTTAAAAATGGCTTTAAAATGGATTTGGAGCATGGAGACGATTATCTCGGGATTGCAATATAACCAAACAAAACTTTTAGTGGATTTCTACTTATTTTATTAAATATCATCTCCACCAAACAGGACAAGCTTGCATCTGTTATAGTTTTGGAGAAAAATGTGTTCATTTCATGTATGCGCGAAATGCCTTAAAAATGGCTTTAAAATGGATTTGGAGCATGGAGACGATTATCTCGGGATTGCAAGATAACCAAACAAAACTTTTAGTGGATTTCTACTTATTTTATTAAATATCATCTCCACCAAACAGGACAAGCTTGCATCTGTTATAGTTTTGGAGAAAAATGTGTTCATTTCATGTATGCGCGAAATGCCTTAAAAATGGCTTTAAAATGGATTTGGAGCATGGAGACGATTATCTCGGGATTGCAATATAACCAAACAAAACTTTTAGTGGATTTCTACTTATTTTATTAAATATCATCTCCACCAAACAGGACAAGCTTGCATCTGTTATAGTTTTGGAGAAAAATGTGTTCATTTCATGTATGCGCGAAATGCCTTAAAAATGGCTTTAAAATGGATTTGGAGCATGGAGACGATTATCTCGGGATTGCAAGATAACCAAACAAAACTTTTAGTCGATTTCTACTTATTTTATTAAATATCATCTCCACAAACAGGACAAGCTTGCATCTGTTATAGTTTTGGAGAAAAATGTGTTCATTTCATGTATGCGCGAAATGCCTTAAAAATGGCTTTAAAATGGATTTGGAGCATGGAGACGATTATCTCGGGATTGCAAGATAACCAAACAAAACTTTTAGTGGATTTCTACTTATTTTATTAAATATCATCTCCACTAAACAGGACAAGCTTGCATCTGTTATAGTTTTGGAGAAAAATGTGTTCATTTCATGTATGCGCGAAATGCCTTAAAAATGGCTTTAAAATGGATTTGGAGCATGGAGACGATTATTTCGGGATTGCAAGATAACCAAACAAAACTTTTAGTGGATTTCTACTTATTTTATTAAATATCATCTCCACCAAACAGGACAAGCTTGCATCTGTTATAGTTTTGGAGAAAAATTTGTTCATTTCATGTATGCGCGAAATGCCTTAAAAATGGCTTTAAAATGGATTTGGAGCATGGAGACGATTATCTCAGGATTGCAAGATAACCAAACAAAACTTTTAGTGGATTTCTACTTATTTTATTAAATATCATCTCCACCAAACAGGACAAGCTTGCATCTGTTATAGTTTTGGAGAAAAATGTGTTCATTTCATGTATGCGCGAAATGCCTTAAAAATGGCTTTAAAATGGATTTGGAGCATGGAGATGATTATCTCGGGATTGCAATATAACCAAACAAAACTTTTAGTGGATTTCTACTTATTTTATTAAATATCATCTCCACCAAACAGGACAAGCTTGGATCTGTTATAGTTTTGGAGAAAAATGTGTTCATTTCATGTATGCGCGAAATGCCTTAAAAATGGCTTTAAAATGGATTTGGAGCATGGAGACGATTATCTCGGGATTGCAAGATAACCAAACAAAACTTTTAGTGGATTTCTACTTATTTTATTAAATATCATCTCCACCAAACAGGACAAGCTTGCATCTGTTATAGTTTTGGAGAAAAATGTGTTCATTTCATGTATGCGCGAAATGCCTTAAAAATGGCTTTAAAATGGATTTGGAGCATGGAGACGATTATCTCGGGATTGCAAGATAACCAAACAAAACTTTTAGTGGATTTCTACTTATTTTATTAAATATCATCTCCACCAAACAGGACAAGCTTGCATCTGTTATAGTTTTGGAGAAAAATGTGTTCATTTCATGTATGCGCGAAATGCCTTAAAAATGGCTTTAAAATGGATTTGGAGCATGGAGACGATTATCTCGGGATTGCAAGATAACCAAACAAAACTTTTAGTGGATTTCTACTTATTTTATTAAATATCATCTCCACCAAACAGGACAAGCTTGCATGTGTTATAGTTTTGGAGAAAAATGTGTTCATTTCATGTATGCGCAAAATGCCTTTGAAATGGCTTTAAAATGGATTTGGAGCATGGAGACAATTATCTCGGGATTGCAAGATAACCAAACAAAACTTTTAGTGGATTTCTACTTATTTTATTAAATATCATCTCCACCAAACAGGACAAGCTTGCATCTGTTATAGTTTTGGAGAAAAATGTGTTCATTTCATGTATGCGCGAAATGCCTTAAAAATGGCTTTAAAATGGATTTGGAGCATGGAGACGATTATCTCGGGATTGCAATATAACCAAACAAAACTTTTAGTGGATTTCTACTTATTTTATTAAATATCATCTCCACCAAACAGGACAAGCTTGCATGTGTTATAGTTTTGGAAAAAAATGTGTTAATTTCATGTATGCGCAAAATGCCTTTGAAATGGCTTTAGAATGGATTTGGAGCATGGAGACGATTATCTCAGGATGGCAATATAAACAAACGAAACTTTTAGTAGATTTCTACTTATTTTATTAAATATTATCTCCACCAAACAGGACAAGCTTGCATCTGTTATAGTTTAGGAGAAAAATGTGTTCATTTCATGTATGCGCGAAATGCCTTAAAAATGGCTTTAAAATGGATTTGGAGCATGGAGACGATTATCTCGGGATTGCAAGATAACCAAACAAAACTTTTAGTGGATTTCTACTTATTTTATTAAATATCATCTCCACCAAACAGGACAAGCTTGCATCTGTTATAGTTTTGGAGAAAAATGTGTTCATTTCATGTATGCGCGAAATGCCTTAAAAATGGCTTTAAAATGGATTTGGAGCATGGAGACGATTATCTCGGGATTGCAAGATAACCAAACAAAACTTTTAGTGGATTTCTACTTATTTTATTAAATATCATCTCCACCAAACAGGACAAGCTTGCATCTGTTATAGTTTTGGAGAAAAATGTGTTCATTTCATGTATGCGCGAAATGCCTTAAAAATGGCTTTAAAATGGATTTGGAGCATGGAGATGATTATCTCGGGATTGCAATATAACCAAACAAAACTTTTAGTGGATTTCTACTTATTTTATTAAATATCATCTCCACCAAACAGGACAAGCTTGGATCTGTTATAGTTTTGGAGAAAAATGTGTTCATTTCATGTATGCGCGAAATGCCTTAAAAATGGCTTTAAAATGGATTTGGAGCATGGAGACGATTATCTCGGGATTGCAAGATAACCAAACAAAACTTTTAGTGGATTTCTACTTATTTTATTAAATATCATCTCCACCAAACAGGACAAGCTTGCATCTGTTATAGTTTTGGAGAAAAATGTGTTCATTTCATGTATGCGCGAAATGCCTTAAAAATGGCTTTAAAATGGATTTGGAGCATGGAGACGATTATCTCGGGATTGCAAGATAACCAAACAAAACTTTTAGTGGATTTCTACTTATTTTATTAAATATCATCTCCACCAAACAGGACAAGCTTGCATCTGTTATAGTTTTGGAGAAAAATGTGTTCATTTCATGTATGCGCGAAATGCCTTAAAAATGGCTTTAAAATGGATTTGGAGCATGGAGACGATTATCTCGGGATTGCAAGATAACCAAACAAAACTTTTAGTGGATTTCTACTTATTTTATTAAATATCATCTCCACCAAACAGGACAAGCTTGCATGTGTTATAGTTTTGGAGAAAAATGTGTTCATTTCATGTATGCGCAAAATGCCTTTGAAATGGCTTTAAAATGGATTTGGAGCATGGAGACAATTATCTCGGGATTGCAAGATAACCAAACAAAACTTTTAGTGGATTTCTACTTATTTTATTAAATATCATCTCCACCAAACAGGACAAGCTTGCATCTGTTATAGTTTTGGAGAAAAATGTGTTCATTTCATGTATGCGCGAAATGCCTTAAAAATGGCTTTAAAATGGATTTGGAGCATGGAGACGATTATCTCGGGATTGCAATATAACCAAACAAAACTTTTAGTGGATTTCTACTTATTTTATTAAATATCATCTCCACCAAACAGGACAAGCTTGCATGTGTTATAGTTTTGGAAAAAAATGTGTTAATTTCATGTATGCGCAAAATGCCTTTGAAATGGCTTTAGAATGGATTTGGAGCATGGAGACGATTATCTCAGGATGGCAATATAAACAAACGAAACTTTTAGTAGATTTCTACTTATTTTATTAAATATTATCTCCACCAAACAGGACAAGCTTGCATCTGTTATAGTTTAGGAGAAAAATGTGTTCATTTCATGTATGCGCGAAATGCCTTAAAAATGGCTTTAAAATGGATTTGGAGCATGGAGACGATTATCTCGGGATTGCAAGATAACCAAACAAAACTTTTAGTGGATTTCTACTTATTTTATTAAATATCATCTCCACCAAACAGGACAAGCTTGCATCTGTTATAGTTTTGGAGAAAAATGTGTTCATTTCATGTATGCGCGAAATGCCTTAAAAATGGCTTTAAAATGGATTTGGAGCATGGAGACGATTATCTCGGGATTGCAAGATAACCAAACAAAACTTTTAGTGGATTTCTACTTATTTTATTAAATATCATCTCCACCAAACAGGACAAGCTTGCATGTGTTATAGTTTTGGAGAAAAATGTGTTCATTTCATGTATGCGCAAAATGCCTTTGAAATGGCTTTAAAATGGATTTGGAGCATGGAGACGATTATCTCAGGATGGCAATATAAACAAACGAAACTTTTAGTAGATTTCTACTTATTTTATTAAATATTATCTCCACCAAACAGGACAAGCTTGCATCTTAGTTTTGGAGAAAAATGTGTTCATTTCATGTATGCGCGAAATGCCTTAAAAATGGCTTTAAAATGGATTTGGAGCATGGAGACGATTATCTCGGGATTCCAAGATAACCAAACAAAACTTTTAGTGGATTTCTACTTATTTTATTAAATATCATCTCCACCAAACAGGACAAGCTTGCATCTGTTATAGTTTTTGAGAAAAATGTGTTCATTTCATGTATGCGCGAAATGCCTTAAAAATGGCTTTAAAATGGATTTGGAGCATGGAGACGATTATCTCGGGATTGCAAGATAACCAAACAAAACTTTTAGTGGATTTCTACTTATTTTATTAAATATCATCTCCACCAAACAGGACAAGCTTGCATCTGTTATAGTTTTGGAGAAAAATGTGTTCATTTCATGTATGCGCGAAATGCCTTAAAAATGGCTTTAAAATGGATTTGGAGCATGGAGACGATTATCTCGGGATTGCAAGATAACCAAACAAAACTTTTAGTGGATTTCTACTTATTTTATTAAATATCATCTCCACCAAACAGGACAAGCTTGCATCTGTTATAGTTTTGGAGAAAAATGTGTTCATTTCATGTATGCGCAAAATGCCTTTGAAATGGCTTTAAAATGGATTTGGAGCATGGAGACGATTATCTCAGGATGGCAATATAAACAAACGAAACTTTTAGTAGATTTCTACTTATTTTATTAAATATTATCTCCACCAAACAGGACAAGCTTCCATCTGTTATAGTTTTGGAGAAAAATGTGTTCAATTCATGTATGCGCGAAATGCCTTAAAAATGGCTTTAAAATGGATTTGGAGCATGGAGACGATTATCTCGGGATTGCAATATAACCAAACAAAACTTTTAGTGGATTTCTACTTATTTTATTAAATATCATCTCCACCAAACAGGACAAGCTTGCATCTGTTATAGTTTTGGAGAAAAATGTGTTCATTTCATGTATGCGCGAAATGCCTTAAAAATGGCTTTAAAATGGCTTTGGAGCATGGAGACGATTATCTCGGGATTGCAAGATAACCAAACAAAACTTTTAGTGGATTTCTACTTATTTTATTAAATATCATCTCCACCAAACAGGACAACCTTGCATCTGTTATAGTTTTGGAGAAAAATGTGTTCATTTCATGTATGCGCGAAATGCCTTAAAAATGGCTTTAAAATGGATTTGGAGCATGGAGACGATTATCTCGGGATTGCAATATAACCAAACAAAACTTTTAGTGGATTTCTACTTATTTTATTAAATATCATCTCCACCAAACAGGACAAGCTTGCATCTGTTATAGTTTTGGAGAAAAATGTGTTCATTTCATGTATGCGCGAAATGCCTTAAAAATGGCTTTAAAATGGATTTGGAGCATGGAGACGATTATCTCGGGATTGCAAGATAACCAAACAAAACTTTTAGTCGATTTCTACTTATTTTATTAAATATCATCTCCACAAACAGGACAAGCTTGCATCTGTTATAGTTTTGGAGAAAAATGTGTTCATTTCATGTATGCGCGAAATGCCTTAAAAATGGCTTTAAAATGGATTTGGAGCATGGAGACGATTATCTCGGGATTGCAAGATAACCAAACAAAACTTTTAGTGGATTTCTACTTATTTTATTAAATATCATCTCCACCAAACAGGACAAGCTTGCATCTGTTATAGTTTTGGAGAAAAATGTGTTCATTTCATGTATGCGCGAAATGCCTTAAAAATGGCTTTAAAATGGATTTGGAGCATGGAGACGATTATCGCGGGATTGCAATATAACCAAACAAAACTTTTAGTGGATTTCTACTTATTTTATTAAATATCATCTCCACCAAACAGGACAAGCTTGCATCTGTTATAGTTTTGGAGAAAAATGTGTTCATTTCATGTATGCGCGAAATGCCTTAAAAATGGCTTTAAAATGGATTTGGAGCATGGAGACGATTATCTCGGGATTGCAAGATAACCAAACAAAAATTTTAGTGGATTTCTACTTATTTTATTAAATATCATCTCCACCAAACAGGACAAGCTTGCATCTGTTATAGTTTTGGAGAAAAATGTGTTCATTTCATGTATGCGCGAAATGCCTTAAGAATGGCTTTAAAATGGATTTGGAGCATGGAGACGATTATCTCGGGATTGCAAGATAACCAAACAAAACTTTTAGTGGATTTCTACTTATTTTATTAAATATCATCTCCACCAAACAGGACAAGCTTGCATCTGTTATAGTTTTGGAGAAAAATGTGTTCATTTCATGTATGCGCGAAATGCCTTAAGAATGGCTTTAAAATGGATTTGGAGCATGGAGACGATTATCTCGGGATTGCAAGATAACCAAACAAAACTTTTAGTGGATTTCTACTTATTTTATTAAATATCATCTCCACCAAACAGGACAAGCTTGCATCTGTTATAGTTTTGGAGAAAAATGTGTTCATTTCATGTATGCGCGAAATGCCTTAAAAATGGCTTTAAAATGGATTTGGAGCATGGAGACGATTATCTCGGGATTGCAAGATAACCAAACAAAACTTTTAGTGGATTTCTACTTATTTTATTAAATATCATCTCCACCAAACAGGACAAGCTTGCATCTGTTATAGTTTTGGAGAAAAATGTGTTCATTTCATGTATGCGCGAAATGCCTTAAAAATGGCTTTAAAATGGATTTGGAGCATGGAGACGATTATCTCGGGATTGCAAGATAACCAAACAAAACTTTTAGTGGATTTCTACTTATTTTATTAAATATCATCTCCACCAAACAGGACAAGCTTACATGTGTTATAGTTTTGGAGAAAAATGTGTTCATTTCATGTATGCGCAAAATGCCTTTGAAATGGCTTTAAAATGGATTTGGAGCATGGAGACGATTATCTCAGGATGGCAATATAAACAAACGAAACTTTTAGTAGATTTCTACTTATTTTATTAAATATTATCTCCACCAAACAGGACAAGCTTGCATCTGTTATAGTTTTGGAGAAAAATGTGTTCATTTCATGTATGCGCGAAATGCCTTAAAAATGGCTTTAAAATGGATTTGGAGCATGGAGACGATTATCTCGGGATTGCAAGATAACCAAACAAAACTTTTAGTGGATTTCTACTTATTTTATTAAATATCATCTCCACCAAACAGGACCAGCTTGCATCTGTTATAGTTTTGGAGAAAAATGTGTTCATTTCATGTATGCGCGAAATGCCTTAAAAATGGCTTTAAAATGGATTTGGAGCATGGAGACGATTATCTCGGGATTGCAAGATAACCAAACAAAACTTTTAGTGGATTTCTATTTATTTTATTAAATATCATCTCCACCAAACAGGACAAGCTTGCATCTGTTATAGTTTTGGAGAAAAATGTGTTCATTTCATGTATGCGCGAAATGCCTTAAAAATGGCTTTAAAATGGATTTGGAGCATGGAGACGATTATCTCGGGATTGCAAGATAACCAAACAAAACTTTTAGTGGATTTCTACTTATTTTATTAAATATCATCTCCACCAAACAGGACAAGTTTGCATCTGTTATAGTTTTGGAGAAAAATGTGTTCATTTCATGTATGCGCGAAATGCCTTAAAAATGGCTTTAAAATGGATTTGGAGCATGGAGACGATTATCTCGGGATTGCAAGATAACCAAACAAAAATTTTAGTGGATTTCTACTTATTTTATTAAATATCATCTCCACCAAACAGGACAAGCTTGCATCTGTTATAGTTTTGGAGAAAAATGTGTTCATTTCATGTATGCGCGAAATGCCTTAAAAATGGCTTTAAAATGGATTTGGAGCATGGAGACGATTATCTCGGGATTGCAAGATAACCAAACAAAACTTTTAGTGGATTTCTACTTTTTTTATTAAATATCATCTCCACCAAACAGGACAAGCTTGCATCTGTTATAGTTTTGGAGAAAAATGTGTTCATTTCATGTATGCGTGAAATGCCTTAAAAATGGCTTTAAAATGGATTTGGAGCATGGAGACGATTATCTCGGGATTGCAAGATAACCAAACAAAACTTTTAGTGGATTTCTACTTATTTTATTAAATATCATCTCCACCAAACAGGACAAGCTTGCATGTGTTATAGTTTTGGAGAAAAATGTGTTCATTTCATGTATGCGCAAAATGCCTTTGAAATGGCTTTAAAATGGATTTGGAGCATGGAGACGATTATCTCAGGATGGCAATATAAACAAACGAAACTTTTAGTAGATTTCTACTTATTTTATTAAATATTATCTCCACCAAACAGGACAAGCTTGCATCTGTTATAGTTTTGGAGAAAAATGTGTTCATTTCATGTATGCGCGAAATGCCTTAAAAATGGCTTTAAAATGGATTTGGAGCATGGAGACGATTATCTCGGGATTGCAAGATAACCAAACAAAACTTTTAGTGGATTTCTACTTATTTTATTAAATATCATCTCCACCAAACAGGACAAGCTTGCATCTGTTATAGTTTTGGAGAAAAATGTGTTCATTTCATGTATGCGCGAAATGCCTTAAAAATGGCTTTAAAATGGATTTGGAGCAAGGAGACGATTATCTCGGGATTGCAAGATAACCAAACAAAACTTTTAGTGGATTTCTACTTATTTTATTAAATATCATCTCCACCAAACAGGACAAGCTTGCATCTGTTATAGTTTTGGAGAAAAATGTGTTCATTTCATGTATGCGCGAAATGCCTTAAAAATGGCTTTAAAATGGATTTGGAGCATGGAGACGATTATCTCGGGATTGCAAGATAACCAAACAAAACTTTTAGTGGATTTCTATTTATTTTATTAAATATCATCTCCACCAAACAGGAAAAGCTTGCATCTGTTATAGTTTTGGAGAAAAATGTGTTCATTTCATGTATGCGCGAAATGCCTTAAAAATGGCTTTAAAATGGATTTGGAGCATGGAGACGATTATCTCGGGATTGCAAGATAACCAAACAAAACTTTTAGTGGATTTCTACTTATTTTATTAAATATCATCTCCACCAAACAGGACAAGCTTGCATCTGTTATAGTTTTGGAGAAAAATGTGTTCATTTCATGTATGCGCGAAATGCCTTAAAAATGGCTTTAAAATGGATTTGGAGCATGGAGACGATTATCTCGGGATTGCAAGATAACCAAACAAAACTTTTAGTGGATTTCTACTTATTTTATTAAATATCATCTCCACCAAACAGGACAAGCTTGCATCTGTTATAGTTTTGGAGAAAAATGTGTTCATTTCATGTATGCGCGAAATGCCTTAAAAATGGCTTTAAAATGGATTTGGAGCATGGAGACGATTATCTCGGGATTGCAAGATAACCAAACAAAACTTTTAGTGGATTTCTACTTATTTTATTAAATATCATCTCCACCAAACAGGACAAGCTTGCATCTGTTATAGTTTTGGAGAAAAATGTGTTCATTTCATGTATGCGCGAAATGCCTTAAAAATGGCTTTAAAATGGATTTGGAGCATGGAGACGATTATCTCGGGATTGCAAGATAACCAAACAAAACTTTTAGTGGATTTCTACTTATTTTATTAAATATCATCTCCACCAAACAGGACAAGCTTACATGTGTTATAGTTTTGGAGAAAAATGTGTTCATTTCATGTATGCGCAAAATGCCTTTGAAATGGCTTTAAAATGGATTTGGAGCATGGAGACGATTATCTCAGGATGGCAATATAAACAAACGAAACTTTTAGTAGATTTCTACTTATTTTATTAAATATTATCTCCACCAAACAGGACAAGCTTGCATCTGTTATAGTTTTGGAGAAAAATGTGTTCATTTCATGTATGCGCGAAATGCCTTAAAAATGGCTTTAAAATGGATTTGGAGCATGGAGACGATTATCTCGGGATTGCAAGATAACCAAACAAAACTTTTAGTGGATTTCTACTTATTTTATTAAATATCATCTCCACCAAACAGGACAAGTTTGCATCTGTTATAGTTTTGGAGAAAAATGTGTTCATTTCATGTATGCGCGAAATGCCTTAAAAATGGCTTTAAAATGGATTTGGAGCATGGAGACGATTATCTCGGGATTGCAAGATAACCAAACAAAAATTTTAGTGGATTTCTACTTATTTTATTAAATATCATCTCCACCAAACAGGACAAGCTTGCATCTGTTATAGTTTTGGAGAAAAATGTGTTCATTTCATGTATGCGCGAAATGCCTTAAAAATGGCTTTAAAATGGATTTGGAGCATGGAGACGATTATCTCGGGATTGCAAGATAACCAAACAAAACTTTTAGTGGATTTCTACTTTTTTTATTAAATATCATCTCCACCAAACAGGACAAGCTTGCATCTGTTATAGTTTTGGAGAAAAATGTGTTCATTTCATGTATGCGTGAAATGCCTTAAAAATGGCTTTAAAATGGATTTGGAGCATGGAGACGATTATCTCGGGATTGCAAGATAACCAAACAAAACTTTTAGTGGATTTCTACTTATTTTATTAAATATCATCTCCACCAAACAGGACAAGCTTGCATGTGTTATAGTTTTGGAGAAAAATGTGTTCATTTCATGTATGCGCAAAATGCCTTTGAAATGGCTTTAAAATGGATTTGGAGCATGGAGACGATTATCTCAGGATGGCAATATAAACAAACGAAACTTTTAGTAGATTTCTACTTATTTTATTAAATATTATCTCCACCAAACAGGACAAGCTTGCATCTGTTATAGTTTTGGAGAAAAATGTGTTCATTTCATGTATGCGCGAAATGCCTTAAAAATGGCTTTAAAATGGATTTGGAGCATGGAGACGATTATCTCGGGATTGCAAGATAACCAAACAAAACTTTTAGTGGATTTCTACTTATTTTATTAAATATCATCTCCACCAAACAGGACAAGCTTGCATCTGTTATAGTTTTGGAGAAAAATGTGTTCATTTCATGTATGCGCGAAATGCCTTAAAAATGGCTTTAAAATGGATTTGGAGCAAGGAGACGATTATCTCGGGATTGCAAGATAACCAAACAAAACTTTTAGTGGATTTCTACTTATTTTATTAAATATCATCTCCACCAAACAGGACAAGCTTGCATCTGTTATAGTTTTGGAGAAAAATGTGTTCATTTCATGTATGCGCGAAATGCCTTAAAAATGGCTTTAAAATGGATTTGGAGCATGGAGACGATTATCTCGGGATTGCAAGATAACCAAACAAAACTTTTAGTGGATTTCTATTTATTTTATTAAATATCATCTCCACCAAACAGGAAAAGCTTGCATCTGTTATAGTTTTGGAGAAAAATGTGTTCATTTCATGTATGCGCGAAATGCCTTAAAAATGGCTTTAAAATGGATTTGGAGCATGGAGACGATTATCTCGGGATTGCAAGATAACCAAACAAAACTTTTAGTGGATTTCTACTTATTTTATTAAATATCATCTCCACCAAACAGGACAAGCTTGCATCTGTTATAGTTTTGGAGAAAAATGTGTTCATTTCATGTATGCGCGAAATGCCTTAAAAATGGCTTTAAAATGGATTTGGAGCATGGAGACGATTATCTCGGGATTGCAAGATAACCAAACAAAACTTTTAGTGGATTTCTACTTATTTTATTAAATATCATCTCCACCAAACAGGACAAGCTTGCATCTGTTATAGTTTTGGAGAAAAATGTGTTCATTTCATGTATGCGCGAAATGCCTTAAAAATGGCTTTAAAATGGATTTGGAGCATGGAGACGATTATCTCGGGATTGCAAGATAACCAAACAAAACTTTTAGTGGATTTCTACTTATTTTATTAAATATCATCTCCACCAAACAGGACAAGCTTGCATCTGTTATAGTTTTGGAGAAAAATGTGTTCATTTCATGTATGCGCGAAATGCCTTAAAAATGGCTTTAAAATGGATTTGGAGCATGGAGACGATTATCTCGGGATTGCAAGATAACCAAACAAAACTTTTAGTGGATTTCTACTTATTTTATTAAATATCATCTCCACCAAACAGGACAAGCTTACATGTGTTATAGTTTTGGAGAAAAATGTGTTCATTTCATGTATGCGCAAAATGCCTTTGAAATGGCTTTAAAATGGATTTGGAGCATGGAGACGATTATCTCAGGATGGCAATATAAACAAACGAAACTTTTAGTAGATTTCTACTTATTTTATTAAATATTATCTCCACCAAACAGGACAAGCTTGCATCTGTTATAGTTTTGGAGAAAAATGTGTTCATTTCATGTATGCGCGAAATGCCTTAAAAATGGCTTTAAAATGGATTTGGAGCATGGAGACGATTATCTCGGGATTGCAAGATAACCAAACAAAACTTTTAGTGGATTTCTACTTATTTTATTAAATATCATCTCCACCAAACAGGACCAGCTTGCATCTGTTATAGTTTTGGAGAAAAATGTGTTCATTTCATGTATGCGCGAAATGCCTTAAAAATGGCTTTAAAATGGATTTGGAGCATGGAGACGATTATCTCGGGATTGCAAGATAACCAAACAAAACTTTTAGTGGATTTCTATTTATTTTATTAAATATCATCTCCACCAAACAGGACAAGCTTGCATCTGTTATAGTTTTGGAGAAAAATGTGTTCATTTCATGTATGCGCGAAATGCCTTAAAAATGGCTTTAAAATGGATTTGGAGCATGGAGACGATTATCTCGGGATTGCAAGATAACCAAACAAAACTTTTAGTGGATTTCTACTTATTTTATTAAATATCATCTCCACCAAACAGGACAAGTTTGCATCTGTTATAGTTTTGGAGAAAAATGTGTTCATTTCATGTATGCGCGAAATGCCTTAAAAGTGGCTTTAAAATGGATTTGGAGCATGGAGACGATTATCTCGGGATTGCAAGATAACCAAACAAAAATTTTAGTGGATTTCTACTTATTTTATTAAATATCATCTCCACCAAACAGGACAAGCTTGCATCTGTTATAGTTTTGGAGAAAAATGTGTTCATTTCATGTATGCGCGAAATGCCTTAAAAATGGCTTTAAAATGGATTTGGAGCATGGAGACGATTATCTCGGGATTGCAAGATAACCAAACAAAACTTTTAGTGGATTTCTACTTTTTTTATTAAATATCATCTCCACCAAACAGGACAAGCTTGCATCTGTTATAGTTTTGGAGAAAAATGTGTTCATTTCATGTATGCGTGAAATGCCTTAAAAATGGCTTTAAAATGGATTTGGAGCATGGAGACGATTATCTCGGGATTGCAAGATAACCAAACAAAACTTTTAGTGGATTTCTACTTATTTTATTAAATATCATCTCCACCAAACAGGACAAGCTTGCATGTGTTATAGTTTTGGAGAAAAATGTGTTCATTTCATGTATGCGCAAAATGCCTTTGAAATGGCTTTAAAATGGATTTGGAGCATGGAGACGATTATCTCAGGATGGCAATATAAACAAACGAAACTTTTAGTAGATTTCTACTTATTTTATTAAATATTATCTCCACCAAACAGGACAAGCTTGCATCTGTTATAGTTTTGGAGAAAAATGTGTTCATTTCATGTATGCGCGAAATGCCTTAAAAATGGCTTTAAAATGGATTTGGAGCATGGAGACGATTATCTCGGGATTGCAAGATAACCAAACAAAACTTTTAGTGGATTTCTACTTATTTTATTAAATATCATCTCCACCAAACAGGACAAGCTTGCATCTGTTATAGTTTTGGAGAAAAATGTGTTCATTTCATGTATGCGCGAAATGCCTTAAAAATGGCTTTAAAATGGATTTGGAGCATGGAGACGATTATCTCGGGATTGCAAGATAACCAAACAAAACTTTTAGTGGATTTCTACTTATTTTATTAAATATCATCTCCACCAAACAGGACAAGCTTGCATCTGTTATAGTTTTGGAGAAAAATGTGTTCATTTCATGTATGCGCGAAATGCCTTAAAAATGGCTTTAAAATGGATTTGGAGCATGGAGACGATTATCTCGGGATTTCAAGATAACCAAACAAATCTTTTAGTGGATTTCTATTTATTTTATTAAATATCATCTCCACCAAACAGGACAAGCTTGCATCTGTTATAGTTTTGGAGAAAAATGTGTTCATTTCATGTATGCGCGAAATGCCTTAAAAATGGCTTTAAAATGGATTTGGAGCATGGAGACGATTATCTCGGGATTGCAAGATAACCAAACAAAACTTTTAGTGGATTTCTACTTATTTTATTAAATATCATCTCCACCAAACAGGACAAGCTTGCATCTGTTATAGTTTTGGAGAAAAATGTGTTCATTTCATGTATGCGCGAAATGCCTTAAAAATGGCTTTAAAATGGATTTGGAGCATGGAGACGATTATCTCGGGATTGCAAGACAACCAAACAAAAATTTTAGTGGATTTCTACTTATTTTATTAAATATCATCTCCACCAAACAGGACAAGCTTGCATCTGTTATAGTTTTGGAGAAAAATGTGTTCATTTCATGTATGCGCGAAATGCCTTAAAATGGCTTTAAAATGGATTTGGAGCATGGAGACGATTATCTCGGGATTGCAAGATAACCAAACAAAACTTTTAGTGGATTTCTACTTATTTTATTAAATATCATCTCCACCAAACAGGACAAGCTTGCATCTGTTATAGTTTTGGAGAAAAATTTGTTCATTTCATGTATGCGCGAAATGCCTTAAAAATGGCTTTAAAATGGATTTGGAGCATGGAGACGATTATCTCAGGATTGCAAGATAACCAAACAAAACTTTTAGTGGATTTCTACTTATTTTATTAAATATCATCTCCACCAAACAGGACAAGCTTGCATGTGTTATAGTTTTGGAGAAAAATGTGTTCATTTCATGTATGCGCAAAATGCCTTTGAAATGGCTTTAAAATGGATTTGGAGCATGGAGACGATTATCTCGGGATTGCAAGATAACCAAACAAAACTTTTAGTGGATTTCTACTTATTTTATTAAATATCATCTCCACCAAACAGGACAAGCTTGCATCTGTTATAGTTTTGGAGAAAAATGTGTTCATTTCATGTATGCGCGAAATGCCTTAAAAATGGCTTTAAAATGGATTTGGAGCATGGAGACGATTATCTCGGGATTGCAAGATAACCAAACAAAACTTTTAGTGGATTTCTACTTATTTTATTAAATATCATCTCCATTAAACAGGACAAGCTTGCATCTGTTATAGTTTTGGAGAAAAATGTGTTCATTTCATGTATGCGCGAAATGCCTTAAAAATGGCTTTAAAATGGATTTGGAGCATGGAGACGATTATCTCGGGATTGCAAGATAACCAAACAAAACTTTTAGTGGAATTTAACTTATTTTATTAAATATCATCTCCACCAAACAGGACAAGCTTGCATCTGTTATAGTTTTGGAGAAAAATGTGTTCATTTCATGTATGCGCGAAATGCCTTAAAAATGGCTTTAAAATGGATTTGGAGCATGGAGACGATTATCTCGGGATTGCAAGATAACCAAACAAAAATTTTAGTGGATTTCTACTTATTTTATTAAATATCATCTCCACCAAACAGGACAAGCTTGCATCTGTTATAGTTTTGGAGAAAAATGTGTTCATTTCATGTATGCGCGAAATGCCTTAAAATGGCTTTAAAATGGATTTGGAGCATGGAGACGATTATCTCGGGATTGCAAGATAACCAAACAAAACTTTTAGTGGATTTCTACTTATTTTATTAAATATCATCTCCACCAAACAGGACAAGCTTGCATCTGTTATAGTTTTGGAGAAAAATGTGTTCATTTCATGTATGCGCGAAATGCCTTAAAATGGCTTTAAAATGGATTTGGAGCATGGAGACGATTATCTCAGGATTGCAAGATAACCAAACAAAACTTTTAGTGGATTTCTACTTATTTTATTAAATATCATCTCCACCAAACAGGACAAGCTTGCATGTGTTATAGTTTTGGAGAAAAATGTGTTCATTTCATGTATGCGCAAAATGCCTTTGAAATGGCTTTAAAATGGATTTGGAGCATGGAGACGATTATCTCGGGATTGCAAGATAACCAAACAAAACTTTTAGTGGATTTCTACTTATTTTATTAAATATCATCTCCACCAAACAGGACAAGCTTGCATCTGTTATAGTTTTGGAGAAAAATGTGTTCATTTCATGTATGCGCGAAATGCCTTAAAAATGGCTTTAAAATGGATTTGGAGCATGGAGACGATTATCTCGGGATTGCAAGATAACCAAACAAAACTTTTAGTGGATTTCTACTTATTTTATTAAATATCATCTCCATTAAACAGGACAAGCTTGCATCTGTTATAGTTTTGGAGAAAAATGTGTTCATTTCATGTATGCGCGAAATGCCTTAAAAATGGCTTTAAAATGGATTTGGAGCATGGAGACGATTATCTCGGGATTGCAAGATAACCAAACAAAACTTTTAGTGGAATTTAACTTATTTTATTAAATATCATCTCCACCAAACAGGACAAGCTTGCATCTGTTATAGTTTTGGAGAAAAATGTGTTCATTTCATGTATGCACGAAATGCCTTAAAAATGGCTTTAAAATGGATTTGGAGCATGGAGACGATTATCTCAAGATTGCAAGATAACCAAACAAAACTTTTAGTGGATTTCTACTTATTTTATTAAATATCATCTCCACCAAACAGGACAAGCTTGCATCTGTTATAGTTTTGGAGAAAAATGTGTTCATTTCATGTTTGCGCGAAATGCCTTAAAAATGGCTTTAAAATGGATTTGGAGCATGGAGACGATTATCTCGGGATTGCAAGATAACCAAACAAAACTTTTAGTGGATTTCTACTTATTTTATTAAATATCATCTCCACCAAACAGGACAAGCTTGCATGTGTTATAGTTTTGGAGAAAAATGTGTTCATTTCATGTATGCGCAAAATGCCTTTGAAATGGCTTTAAAATGGATTTGGAGCATGGAGACGATTATCTCAGGATGGCAATATAAACAAACGAAACTTTTAGTAGATTTCTACTTATTTTATTAAATATTATCTCCACCAAACAGGACAAGCTTGCATCTGTTATAGTTTTGGAGAAAAATGTGTTCATTTCATGTATGCGCAAAATGCCTTAAAAATGGCTTTAAAATGGATTTGGAGCATGGAGACGATTATCTCGGGATTGCAAGATAACCAAACAAAACTTTTAGTGGATTTCTACTTATTTTATTAAATATCATCTCCACCAAACAGGACAAGCTTGCATCTGTTATAATTTTGGAGAAAAATGTGTTCATTTCATGTATGCGCGAAATGCCTTAAAAATGGCTTTAAAATGGATTTGGAGCATGGAGACGATTATCTCGGGATTGCAAGATAACCAAACAAAACTTTTAGTGGATTTCTACTTATTTTATTAAATATCATCTCCACCAAACAGGACCAGCTTGCATCTGTTATAGTTTTGGAGAAAAATGTGTTCATTTCATGTATGCGCGAAATGCCTTAAAAATGGCTTTAAAATGGATTTGGAGCATGGAGACGATTATCTCGGGATTGCAAGATAACCAAACAAAACTTTTAGTGGATTTCTACTTATTTTATTAAATATCATCTCCACCAAACAGGACAAGCTTGCATCTGTTATAGTTTTGGAGAAAAATGTGTTCATTTCATGTATGCGCGAAATGCCTTAAAATGGCTTTAAAATGGATTTGGAGCATGGAGACGATTATCTCGGGATTGCAATATAACCAAACAAAACTTTTAGTGCATTTCTACTTATTTTATTAAATATCATCTCCACCAAACAGGACAAGCTTGCATCTGTTATAGTTTTGGAGAAAAATGTGTTCATTTCATGTATGCGCGAAATGCCTTAAAAATGGCTTTAAAATGGATTTGGAGCATGGAGACGATTATCTCGGGATTGCAAGATAACCAAACAAAACTTTTAGTGGATTTCTACTTATTTTATTAAATATCATCTCCACCAAACAGGACAAGCTTGCATCTGTTATAGTTTTGGAGAAAAATGTGTTCATTTCATGTATGCGCGAAATGCCTTAAAAATGGCTTTAAAATGGATTTGGAGCATGGAGACGATTATCTCGGGATTGCAAGATAACCAAACAAAACTTTTAGTGGATTTCTACTTATTTTATTAAATATCATCTCCACCAAACAGGACAAGCTTGCATCTGTTATAGTTTTGGAGAAAAATGTGTTCATTTCATGTATGCGCGAAATGCCTTAAAAATGGCTTTAAAATGGATTTGGAGCATGGAGACGATTATCTCGGGATTGCAAGATAACCAAACAAAACTTTTAGTGGATTTCTACTTATTTTATTAAATATCATCTCCACCAAACAGGACAAGCTTGCATGTGCTATAGTTTTGGAGAAAAATGTGTTCATTTCATGTATGCGCAAAATGCCTTTGAAATGGCTTTAAAATGGATTTGGAGCATGGAGACGATTATCTCGGGATTGCAAGATAACCAAACAAAACTTTTAGTGGATTTCTACTTATTTTATTAAATATCATCTCCACCAAACAGGACAAGCTTGCATCTGTTATAGTTTTGGAGAAAAATGTGTTCATTTCATGTATGCGCGAAATGCCTTAAAAATGGCTTTAAAATGGATTTGGAGCATGGAGACGATTATCTCGGGATTGCAAGATAACCAAACAAAACTTTTAGTGGATTTCTACTTATTTTATTAAATATCATCTCCACCAAACAGGACAAGCTTGCATCTGTTATAGTTTTGGAGAAAAATGTGTTCATTTCATGTATGCGCGAAATGCCTTAAAAATGGCTTTAAAATGGATTTGGAGCATGGAGACGATTATCTCGGGATTGCAAGATAACCAAACAAAACTTTTAGTGGATTTCTACTTATTTTATTAAATATCATCTCCACCAAACAGGACAAGCTTGCATGTGTTATAGTTTTGGAGAAAAATGTGTTCATTTCATGTATGCGCAAAATGCCTTTGAAATGGCTTTAAAATGGATTTGGAGCATGGAGACGATTATCTCAGGATGGCAATATAAACAAACGAAACTTTTAGTAGATTTCTACTTATTTTATTAAATATTATCTCCACCAAACAGGACAAGCTTGCATCTGTTATAGTTTTGGAGAAAAATGTGTTCATTTCATGTATGCGCGAAATGCCTTAAAAATGGCTTTAAAATGGATTTGGAGCATGGAGACGATTATCTCGGGATTGCAAGATAACCAAACAAAACTTTTAGTGGATTTCTACTTATTTTATTAAATATCATCTCCACCAAACAGGACAAGCTTGCATCTGTTATAGTTTTGGAGAAAAATGTGTTCATTTCATGTATGCGCGAAATGCCTTAAAAATGGCTTTAAAATGGATTTGGAGCATGGAGACGATTATCTCGGGATTGCAAGATAACCAAACAAAACTTTTAGTGGATTTCTACTTATTTTATTAAATATCATCTCCACCAAACAGGACAAGCT
This sequence comes from Anomaloglossus baeobatrachus, assembly GCF_048569485.1. Classification (NCBI taxonomy): domain Eukaryota; kingdom Metazoa; phylum Chordata; class Amphibia; order Anura; family Aromobatidae; genus Anomaloglossus; species Anomaloglossus baeobatrachus. The sequence continues at coordinate 191,408 of NW_027441936.1, read as the reverse complement.
TGCATCTGTTATAGTTTTGGAGAAAAATGTGTTCATTTCATGTATGCGCGAAATGCCTTAAAAATGGCTTTAAAATGGATTTGGAGCATGGAGACGATTATCTCGGGATTGCAAGATAACCAAACAAAACTTTTAGTGGATTTCTACTTATTTTATTAAATATCATCTCCACCAAACAGGACAAGCTTGCATCTGTTATAGTTTTGGAGAAAAATGTGTTCATTTCATGTATGCGCGAAATGCCTTAAAAATGGCTTTCAAAATGGATTTGGAGCATGGAGACGATTATCTCGGGATTGCAATATAACCAAACAAAACTTTTAGTGGATTTCTACTTATTTTATTAAATATCATCTCCACCAAACAGGACAAGCTTGCATCTGTTATAGTTTTGGAGAAAAATGTGTTCATTTCATGTATGCGCGAAATGCCTTAAAAATGGCTTTAAAATGGATTTGGAGCATGGAGACGATTATCTCGGGATTGCAATATAACCAAACAAAACTTTTAGTGGATTTCTACTTATTTTATTAAATATCATCTCCACCAAACAGGACAAGCTTGCATCTGTTATAGTTTTGGAGAAAAATGTGTTCATTTCATGTATGCGCGAAATGCCTTAAAAATGGCTCTAAAATGGATTTGGAGCATGGAGACGATTATCTCGGGATTGCAAGATAACCAAACAAAACTTTTAGTGGATTTCTACTTATTTTATTAAATATCATCTCCATCAAACAGGACAAGCTTGCATCTGTTATAGTTTTGGAGAAAAATGTGTTCATTTCATGTATGCGCGAAATGCCTTAAAAATGGCTTTAAAATGGATTTGGAGCATGGAGACGATTATCTCGGGATTGCAAGATAACCAAACAAAACTTTTAGTGGAATTTAACTTATTTTATTAAATATCATCTCCACCAAACAGGACAAGCTTGCATCTGTTATAGTTTTGGAGAAAAATGTGTTCATTTCATGTATGCGCGAAATGCCTTAAAAATGGCTTTAAAATGGATTTGGAGCATGGAGACGATTATCTCGGGATTGCAAGATAACCAAACAAAACTTTTAGTGGAATTCTACTTATTTTATTAAATATCATCTCCACCAAACAGGACAAGCTTGCATCTGTTATAGTTTTGGAGAAAAATGTGTTCATTTCATGTATGCGCGAAATGCCTTAAAAATGGCTTTAAAATGGATTTGGAGCATGGAGACGATTATCTCGGGATTGCAAGATAACCAAACAAAACTTTTAGTGGATTTCTACTTATTTTATTAAATATCATCTCCACCAAACAGGACAAGCTTGCATGTGTTATAGTTTTGGAGAAAAATGTGTTCATTTCATGTATGCGCAAAATGCCTTTGAAATGGCTTTAAAATGGATTTGGAGCATGGAGACGATTATCTCAGGATGGCAATATAAACAAACGAAACTTTTAGTAGATTTCTACTTATTTTATTAAATATTATCTCCACCAAACAGGACAAGCTTGCATCTGTTATAGTTTTGGAGAAAAATGTGTTCATTTCATGTATGCGCAAAATGCCTTAAAAATGGCTTTAAAATGGATTTGGAGCATGGAGACGATTATCTCGGGATTGCAAGATAACCAAACAAAACTTTTAGTGGATTTCTACTTATTTTATTAAATATCATCTCCACCAAACAGGACAAGCTTGCATCTGTTATAGTTTTGGAGAAAAATGTGTTCATTTCATGTATGCGCGAAATGCCTTAAAAATGGCTTTAAAATGGATTTGGAGCATGGAGACGATTATCTCGGGATTGCAAGATAACCAAACAAAACTTTTAGTGGATTTCTACTTATTTTATTAAATATCATCTCCACCAAACAGGACAAGCTTGCATCTGTTATAGTTTTGGAGAAAAATGTGTTCATTTCATGTATGCGCGAAATGCCTTAAAAATGGCTTTAAATGGATTTGGAGCATGGAGACGATTATCTCGGGATTGCAAGATAACCAAACAAAACTTTTAGTGGATTTCTACTTATTTTATTAAATATCATCTCCACCAAACAGGACAAGCTTGCATCTGTTATAGTTTTGGAGAAAAATGTGTTCATTTCATGTATGCGCGAAATGCCTTAAAAATGGCTTTAAAATGGATTTGGAGCATGGAGACGATTATCTCGGGATTGCAAGATAACCAAACAAAACTTTTAGTGGATTTCTACTTATTTTATTAAATATCATCTCCACCAAACAGGACAAGCTTGCATCTGTTATAGTTTTGGAGAAAAATGTGTTCATTTCATGTATGCGCGAAATGCTTTAAAAATGGCTTTAAAATGGATTTGGAGCATGGAGACGATTATCTCGGGATTGCAAGATAACCAAACAAAACTTTTAGTGGATTTCTACTTATTTTATTAAATATCATCTCCACCAAACAGGACAAGCTTGCATCTGTTATAGTTTTGGAGAAAAATGTGTTCATTTCATGTATGCGCAAAATGCCTTTGAAATGGCTTTAAAATGGATTTGGAGCATGGAGACGATTATCTCGGGATTGCAAGATAACCAAACAAAACTTTTAGTGGATTTCTACTTATTTTATTAAATATCATCTCCACCAAACAGGACAAGCTTGCATCTGTTATAGTTTTGGAGAAAAATGTGTTCATTTTATGTATGCGCGAAATGCCTTAAAAATGGCTTTAAAATGGATTTGGAGCATGGAGACGATTATCTCGGGATTGCAAGATAACCAAACAAAACTTTTAGTGGATTTCTACTTATTTTATTAAATATCATCTCCACCAAACAGGACAAGCTTGCATGTGTTATAGTTTTGGAGAAAAATGTGTTCATTTCATGTATGCGCAAAATGCCTTTGAAATGGCTTTAAAATGGATTTGGAGCATGGAGACGATTATCTCAGGATGGCAATATAAACAAACGAAACTTTTAGTAGATTTCTACTTATTTTATTAAATATTATCTCCACCAAACAGGACAAGCTTGCATCTGTTATAGTTTTGGAGAAAAATGTGTTCATTTCATGTATGCGCGAAATGCCTTAAAAATGGCTTTAAAATGGATTTGGAGCATGGAGACGATTATCTCGGGATTGCAAGATAACCAAACAAAACTTTTAGTGGATTTCTACTTATTTTATTAAATATCATCTCCACCAAACAGGACAAGCTTGCATCTGTTATAGTTTTGGAGAAAAATGTGTTCATTTCATGTATGCGCGAAATGCCTTAAAAATGGCTTTAAAATGGATTTGGAGCATGGAGACGATTATCTCGGGATTGCAAGATAACCAAACAAAACTTTTAGTGGATTTCTACTTATTTTATTAAATATCATCTCCACCAAACAGGACAAGCTTGCATGTGTTATAGTTTTGGAGAAAAATGTGTTCATTTCATGTATGGGCGAAATGCCTTAAAAATGGCTTTAAAATGGATTTGGAGCATGGAGACGATTATCTCAGGATGGCAATATAAACAAACGAAACTTTTAGTAGATTTCTACTTATTTTATTAAATATTATCTCCACCAAACAGGACAAGCTTGCATCTGTTATAGTTTTGGAGAAAAATGTGTTCATTTCATGTATGCGCGAAATGCCTTAAAAATGGCTTTAAAATGGATTTGGAGCATGGAGACGATTATCTCGGGATTGCAATATAACCAAACAAAACTTTTAGTGGATTTCTACTTATTTTATTAAATATCATCTCCACCAAACAGGACAAGCTTGCATCTGTTATAGTTTTGGAGAAAAATGTGTTCATTTCATGTATGCGCGAAATGCCTTAAAAATGGCTTTAAAATGGATTTGGAGCATGGAGACGATTATCTCGGAATTGCAAGATAACCAAACAAAACTTTTAGTGGATTTCTACTTATTTTATTAAATATCATCTCCACCAAACAGGACAAGCTTGCATCTGTTATAGTTTTGGAGAAAAATGTGTTCATTTCATGTATGCGCGAAATGCCTTAAAAATGGCTTTAAAATGGATTTGGAGCATGGAGACGATTATCTCGGGATTGCAAGATAACCAAACAAAACTTTTAGTGGATTTCTACTTATTTTATTAAATATCATCTCCACCAAACAGGACAAGCTTGCATCTGTTATAGTTTTGGAGAAAAATGTGTTCATTTCATGTATGCGCGAAATGCCTTAAAAATGGCTTTAAAATGGATTTGGAGCATGGAGACGATTATCTCGGGATTGCAAGATAACCAAACAAAACTTTTAGTGGATTTCTACTTATTTTATTAAATATCATCTCCACCAAACAGGACAAGCTTGCATCTGTTATAGTTTTGGAGAAAAATGTGTTCATTTCATGTATGCGCGAAATGCCTTAAAAATGGCTTTAAAATGGATTTGGAGCATGGAGACGATTATCTCGGGATTGCAAGATAACCAAACAAAACTTTTAGTGGATTTCTACTTATTTTATTAAATATCATCTCCACCAAACAGGACAAGCTTGCATCTGTTATAGTTTTGGAGAAAAATGTGTTCATTTCATGTATGCGCGAAATGCCTTAAAAATGGCTTTAAAATGGATTTGGAGCATGAAGACGATTATCTCGGGATTGCAAGATAACCAAACAAAACTTTTAGTGGATTTCTACTTATTTTATTAAATATCATCTCCACCAAACAGGACAAGCTTGCATCTGTTATAGTTTTGGAGAAAAATGTGTTCATTTCATGTATGCGCGAAATGCCTTAAAAATGGCTTTAAAATGGATTTGGAGCATGGAGACGATTATCTCGGGATTGCAAGATAACCAAACAAAACTTTTAGTGGATTTCTACTTATTTTATTAAATATCATCTCCACCAAACAGGACAAGCTTGCATCTGTTATAGTTTTGGAGAAAAATGTGTTCATTTCATGTATGCGCGAAATGCCTTAAAAATGGCTTTAAAATGGATTTGGAGCATGGAGACGATTATCTCGGGATTGCAAGATAACCAAACAAAACTTTTAGTGGATTTCTACTTATTTTATTAAATATCATCTCCACCAAACAGGACAAGCTTGCATGTGTTATAGTTTTGGAGAAAAATGTGTTCATTTCATGTATGCGCAAAATGCCTTTGAAATGGCTTTAAAATGGATTTGGAGCATGGAGACGATTATCTCAGGATGGCAATATAAACAAACGAAACTTTTAGTAGATTTCTACTTATTTTATTAAATATTATCTCCACCAAACAGGACAAGCTTGCATCTGTTATAGTTTTGGAGAAAAATGTGTTCATTTCATGTATGCGCGAAATGCCTTAAAAATGGCTTTAAAATGGATTTGGAGCATGGAGACGATTATCTCGGGATTGCAATATAACCAAACAAAACTTTTAGTGGATTTCTACTTATTTTATTAAATATCATCTCCACCAAACAGGACAAGCTTGCATCTGTTATAGTTTTGGAGAAAAATGTGTTCATTTCATGTATGCGCGAAATGCCTTAAAAATGGCTTTAAAATGGATTTGGAGCATGGAGACGATTATCTCGGAATTGCAAGATAACCAAACAAAACTTTTAGTGGATTTCTACTTATTTTATTAAATATCATCTCCACCAAACAGGACAAGCTTGCATCTGTTATAGTTTTGGAGAAAAATGTGTTCATTTCATGTATGCGCGAAATGCCTTAAAAATGGCTTTAAAATGGATTTGGAGCATGGAGACGATTATCTCGGGATTGCAAGATAACCAAACAAAACTTTTAGTGGATTTCTACTTATTTTATTAAATATCATCTCCACCAAACAGGACAAGCTTGCATCTGTTATAGTTTTGGAGAAAAATGTGTTCATTTCATGTATGCGCGAAATGCCTTAAAAATGGCTTTAAAATGGATTTGGAGCATGGAGACGATTATCTCGGGATTGCAATATAACCAAACAAAACTTTTAGTGGATTTCTACTTATTGTATTAAATATCATCTCCACCAAACAGGACAAGCTTGCATCTGTTATAGTTTTGGAGAAAAATGTGTTCATTTCATGTATGCGCGAAATGCCTTAAAAATGGCTTTAAAATGGATTTGGAGCATGGAGACGATTATCTCGGGATTGCAAGATAACCAAACAAAACTTTTAGTGGATTTCTACTTATTTTATTAAATATCATCTCCACCAAACAGGACAAGCTTGCATCTGTTATAGTTTTGGAGAAAAATGTGTTCATTTCATGTATGCGCGAAATGCCTTAAAAATGGCTTTAAAATGGATTTGGAGCATGGAGACGATTATCTCGGGATTGCAATATAACCAAACAAAACTTTTAGTGGATTTCTACTTATTTTATTAAATATCATCTCCACCAAACAGGACAAGCTTGCATCTGTTATAGTTTTGGAGAAAAATGTGTTCATTTCATGTATGCGCGAAATGCCTTAAAAATGGCTTTAAAATGGATTTGGAGCATGGAGACGATTATCTCGGGATTGCAAGATAACCAAACAAAACTTTTAGTGGATTTCTACTTATTTTATTAAATATCATCTCCACCAAACAGGACAAGCTTGCATCTGTTATAGTTTTGGAGAAAAATGTGTTCATTTCATGTATGCGCGAAATGCGTTAAAAATGGCTTTAAAATGGATTTGGAGCATGGGGACGATTATCTCGGGATTGCAAGATAACCAAACAAAACTTTTAGTGGATTTCTACTTATTTTATTAAATATCATCTCCACCAAACAGGACAAGCTTGCATCTGTTATAGTTTTGGAGAAAAATGTGTTCATTTCATGTATGCGCGAAATGCCTTAAAAATGGCTTTAAAATGGATTTGGAGCATGGAGACGATTATCTCGGGATTGCAAGATAACCAAACAAAACTTTTAGTGGATTTCTACTTATTTTATTAAATTTTATCTCCACCAAACAGGACAAGCTTGCATCTGTTATAGTTTTGGAGAAAAATGTGTTCATTTCATGTATGCGCGAAATGCCTTAAAAATGGCTTTAAAATGGATTTGGAGCATGGAGACGATTATCTCGGGATTGCAAGATAACCAAACAAAACTTTTAGTGGATTTCTACTTATTTTATTAAATATCATCTCCACCAAACAGGACAAGCTTGCATGTGTTATAGTTTTGGAGAAAAATGTGTTCATTTCATGTATGCGCAAAATGCCTTTGAAATGGCTTTAAAATGGATTTGGAGCATGGAGACGATTATCTCGGGATTGCAAGATAACCAAACAAAACTTTTAGTGGATTTCTACTTATTTTATTAAATATCATCTCCACCAAACAGGACAAGCTTGCATCTGTTATAGTTTTGGAGAAAAATGTGTTCATTTCATGTATGCGCGAAATGCCTTAAAAATGGCTTTAAAATGGATTTGGAGCATGGAGACTATTATCTCGGGATTGCAAGATAACCAAACAAAACTTTTAGTGGATTTCTACTTATTTTATTAAATATCATCTCCACCAAACAGGACAAGCTTGCATCTGTTATAGTTTTGGAGAAAAATGTGTTCATTTCATGTATGCGCGAAATGCCTTAAAAATGGCTTTAAAATGGATTTGGAGCATGGAGACGATTATCTCGGGATTGCAAGATAACCAAACAAAACTTTTAGTGGATTTCTACTTATTTTATTAAATATCATCTCCACCAAACAGGACAAGCTTGCATCTGTTATAGTTTTGGAGAAAAATGTGTTCATTTCATGTATGCGCGAAATGCCTTAAAAATGGCTTTAAAATGGATTTGGAGCATGGAGACGATTATCTCGGGATTGCAAGATAACCAAACAAAACTTTTAGTGGATTTCTACTTATTTTATTAAATATCATCTCCACCAAACAGGACAAGCTTGCATCTGTTATAGTTTTGGAGAAAAATGTGTTCATTTCATGTATGCGCGAAATGCCTTAAAAATGGCTTTAAAATGGATTTGGAGCATGGAGACGATTATCTCGGGATTGCAAGATAACCAAACAAAACTTTTAGTGGATTTCTACTTATTTTATTAAATATCATCTCCACCAAACAGGACAAGCTTGCATCTGTTATAGTTTTGGAGAAAAATGTGTTCATTTCATGTATGCGCGAAATGCCTTAAAAATGGCTTTAAAATGGATTTGGAGGATGGAGACGATTATTTCGGGATTGCAAGATAACCAAACAAAACTTTTAGTGGATTTCTACTTATTTTATTAAATATCATCTCCACCAAACAGGACAAGCTTGCATCTGTTATAGTTTTGGAGAAAAATGTGTTCATTTCATGTATGCGCGAAATGCCTTAAAAATGGCTTTAAAATGGATTTGGAGCATGGAGACGATTATCTCGGGATTGCAAGATAACCAAACAAAACTTTTAGTGGATTTCTACTTATTTTATTAAATATCATCTCCACCAAACAGGACAAGCTTGCATGTGTTATAGTTTTGGAGAAAAATGTGTTCATTTCATGTATGCGCGAAATGCCTTAAAAATGGCTTTAAAATGGATTTGGAGCATGGAGACGATTATCTCGGGATTGCAAGATAACCAAACAAAACTTTTAGTGGATTTCCACTTATTTTATTAAATATCATCTCCACCAAACAGGACAAGCTTGCATGTGTTATAGTTTTGGAGAAAAATGTGTTCATTTCATGTATGCGCGAAATGCCTTAAAAATGGCTTTAAAATGGATTTGGAGCATGGAGACGATTATCTCGGGATTGCAAGATAACCAAACAAAACTTTTAGTGGATTTCCACTTATTTTATTAAATATCATCTCCACCAAACAGGACAAGCTTGCATGTGTTATAGTTTTGGAGAAAAATGTGTTCATTTCATGTATGCGCGAAATGCCTTAAAAATGGCTTTAAAATGGATTTGGAGCATGGAGACGATTATCTCGGGATTGCAAGATAACCAAACAAAACTTTTAGTGGATTTCTACTTATTTTATTAAATATCATCTCCACCAAACAGGACAAGCTTGCATCTGTTATAGTTTTGGAGAAAAATGTGTTCATTTCATGTATGCGCGAAATGCCTTAAAAATGGCTTTAAAATGGATTTGGAGCATGGAGACGATTATTTCGGGATTGCAAGATAACCAAACAAAACTTTTAGTGGATTTCTACTTATTTTATTAAATATCATCTCCACCAAACAGGACAAGCTTGCATCTGTTATAGTTTTGGAGAAAAATGTGTTCATTTCATGTATGCGCGAAATGCCTTAAAAATGGCTTTAAAATGGATTTGGAGCATGGAGACGATTATCTCGGGATTGCAAGATAACCAAACAAAACTTTTAGTGGATTTCTACTTATTTTATTAAATATCATCTCCACCAAACAGGACAAGCTTGCATCTGTTATAGTTTTGGAGAAAAATGTGTTCATTTCATGTATGCGCGAAATGCCTTAAAAATGGCTTTAAAATGGATTTGGAGCATGGAGACGATTATCTCGGGATTGCAAGATAACCAAACAAAACTTTTAGTGGATTTCTACTTATTTTATTAAATATCATCTCCACCAAACAGGACAAGCTTGCATGTGTTATAGTTTTGGAGAAAAATGTGTTCATTTCATGTATGCGCAAAATGCCTTTGAAATGGCTTTAAAATGGATTTGGAGCATGGAGACGATTATCTCGGGATTGCAAGATAACCAAACAAAACTTTTAGTGGATTTCTACTTATTTTATTAAATATCATCTCCACCAAACAGGACAAGCTTGCATCTGTTATAGTTTTGGAGAAAAATGTGTTCATTTCATGTATGCGCGAAATGCCTTTAAAATGGCTTTAAAATGGATTTGGAGCATGGAGACGATTATCTCGGGATTGCAAGATAACCAAACAAAACTTTTAGTGGATTTCTACTTATTTTATTAAATATCATCTCCACCAAACAGGACAAGCTTGCATCTGTTATAGTTTTGGAGAAAAATGTGTTCATTTCATGTATGCGCGAAATGCCTTAAAAATGGCTTTAAAATGGATTTGGAGCATGGAGACGATTATCTCGGGATTGCAGGATAACCAAACAAAACTTTTAGTGGATTTCTACTTATTTTATTAAATATCATCTCCACCAAACAGGACAAGCTTGCATCTGTTATAGTTTTGGAGAAAAATGTGTTCATTTCATGTATGCGCGAAATGCCTTAAAAATGGCTTTAAAATGGATTTGGAGCATGGAGACGATTATCTCGGGATTGCAAGATAACCAAACAAAACTTTTAGTGGATTTCTACTTATTTTATTAAATATCATCTCCACCAAACAGGACAAGCTTGCATGTGTTATAGTTTTGGAGAAAAATGTGTTCATTTCATGTATGCGCAAAATGCCTTTGAAATGGCTTTAAAATGGATTTGGAGCATGGAGACGATTATCTCAGGATGGCAATATAAACAAACGAAACTTTTAGTAGATTTCTACTTATTTTATTAAATATCATCTCCACCAAACAGGACAAGCTTGCATCTGTTACAGTTTTGGAGAAAAATGTGTTCATTTCATGTATGCGCGAAATGCCTTAAAAATGGCTTTAAAATGGATTTGGAGCATGGAGACGATTATCTCGGGATTGCAAGATAACCAAACAAAACTTTTCGTGGATTTCTACTTATTTTATTAAATATCATCTCCACCAAACAGGACAAGCTTGCATCTGTTATAGTTTTGGAGAAAAATGTGTTCATTTCATGTATGCGCGAAATGCCTTAAAAATGGCTTTAAAATGGATTTGGAGCATGGAGACGATTATCTCGGGATTGCAAGATAACCAAACAAAACTTTTAGTGGATTTCTACTTATTTTATTAAATATCATCTCCACCAAACAGGACAAGCTTGCATCTGTTATAGTTTTGGAGAAAAATGTGTTCATTTCATGTATGCGCGAAATGCCTTAAAAATGGCTTTAAAATGGATTTGGAGCATGGAGACGATTATCTCGGGATTGCAAGATAACCAAACAAAACTTTTAGTGGATTTCTACTTATTTTATTAAATATCATCTCCACCAAACAGGACAAGCTTGCATGTGTTATAGTTTTGGAGAAAAATGTGTTCATTTCATGTATGCGCAAAATGCCTTTGAAATGGCTTTAAAATGGATTTGGAGCATGGAGACGATTATCTCAGGATGGCAATATAAACAAACGAAACTTTTAGTAGATTTCTACTTATTTTATTAAATATTATCTCCACCAAACAGGACAAGCTTGCATCTGTTATAGTTTTGGAGAAAAATGTGTTCATTTCATGTATGCGCGAAATGCCTTAAAAATGGCTTTAAAATGGATTTGGAGCATGGAGACGATTATCTCGGGATTGCAAGATAACCAAACAAAACTTTTAGTGGATTTCTACTTATTTTATTAAATATCATCTCCACCAAACAGGACAAGCTTGCATCTGTTATAGTTTTGGAGAAAAATGTGTTCATTTCATGTATGCGCGAAATGCCTTAAAAATGGCTTTAAAATGGATTTGGAGCATGGAGACGATTATCTCGGGATTGCAAGATAACCAAACAAAACTTTTAGTGAATTTCTACTTATTTTATTAAATATCATCTCCACCAAACAGGACAAGCTTGCATCTGTTATAGTTTTGGAGAAAAATGTGTTCATTTCATGTATGCGCGAAATGCCTTAAAAATGGCTTTAAAATGGATTTGGAGCATGGAGACGATTATTTCGGGATTGCAAGATAACCAAACAAAACTTTTAGTGGATTTCTACTTATTTTATTAAATATCATCTCCACCAAAGAGGACAAGCTTGCATCTGTTATAGTTTTGGAGAAAAATGTGTTCATTTCATGTATGCGCGAAATGCCTTAAAAATGGCTTTAAAATGGATTTGGAGCATGGAGACGATTATCTCGGGATTGCAAGATAACCAAACAAAACTTTTAGTGGATTTCTACTTATTTTATTAAATATCATCTCCACCAAACAGGACAAGCTTGCATCTGTTATAGTTTTGGAGAAAAATGTGTTCATTTCATGTATGCGCGAAATGCCTTAAAAATGGCTTTAAAATGGATTTGGAGCATGGAGACGATTATCTCGGGATTGCAATATAACCAAACAAAACTTTTAGTGGATTTCTACTTATTTTATTAAATATCATCTCCACCAAACAGGACAAGCTTGCATCTGTTATAGTTTTGGAGAAAAATGTGTTCATTTCATGTATGCGCGAAATGCCTTAAAAATGGCTTTAAAATGGATTTGGAGCATGGAGACGATTATCTCGGGATTGCAAGATAACCAAACAAAACTTTTAGTGGATTTCTACTTATTTTATTAAATATCATCTCCACCAAACAGGACAAGCTTGCATGTGTTATAGTTTTGGAGAAAAATGTGTTCATTTCATGTATGCGCAAAATGCCTTTGAAATGGCTTTAAAATGGATTTGGAGCATGGAGACGATTATCTCGGGATTGCAAGATAACCAAACAAAACTTTTAGTGGATTTCTACTTATTTTATTAAATATCATCTCCACCAAACAGGACAAGCTTGCATCTGTTATAGTTTTGGAGAAAAATGTGTTCATTTCATGTATGCGCGAAATGCCTTAAAAATGGCTTTAAAATGGATTTGGAGCATGGAGACGATTATCTCGGGATTGCAAGATAACCAAACAAAACTTTTAGTGGATTTCTACTTATTTTATTAAATATCATCTCCACCAAACAGGACAAGCTTGCATCTGTTATAGTTTTGGAGAAAAATGTGTTCATTTCATGTATGCGCGAAATGCCTTAAAAATGGCTTTAAAATGGATTTGGAGCATTGAGACGATTATCTCGGGATTGCAATATAACCAAACAAAACTTTTAGTGGATTTCTACTTATTTTATTAAATATCATCTCCACCAAACAGGACAAGCTTGCATGTGTTATAGTTTTGGAGAAAAATGTGTTCATTTCATGTATGCGCAAAATGCCTTTGAAATGGCTTTAAAATGGATTTGGAGCATGGAGACAATTATCTCGGGATTGCAAGATAACCAAACAAAACTTTTAGTGGATTTCTACTTATTTTATTAAATATCATCTCCACCAAACAGGACAAGCTTGCATCTGTTATAGTTTTGGAGAAAAATGTGTTCATTTCATGTATGCGCGAAATGCCTTAAAAATGGCTTTAAAATGGATTTGGAGCATGGAGACGATTATCTCGGGATTGCAATATAACCAAACAAAACTTTTAGTGGATTTCTACTTATTTTATTAAATATCATCTCCACCAAACAGGACAAGCTTGCATGTGTTATAGTTTTGGAAAAAAATGTGTTCATTTCATGTATGCGCAAAATGCCTTTGAAATGGCTTTAAAATGGATTTGGAGCATGGAGACGATTATCTCAGGATGGCAATATAAACAAACGAAACTTTTAGTAGATTTCTACTTATTTTATTAAATATTATCTCCACCAAACAGGACAAGCTTGCATGTGTTATAGTTTTGGAGAAAAATGTGTTCATTTCATGTATGCGCAAAATGCCTTTGAAATGGCTTTAAAATGGATTTGGAGCATGGAGACGATTATCTCAGGATGGCAATATAAACAAACGAAACTTTTAGTAGATTTCTACTTATTTTATTAAATATTATCTCCACCAAACAGGACAAGCTTCCATCTGTTATAGTTTTGGAGAAAAATGTGTTCATTTCATGTATGCGCGAAATGCCTTAAAAATGGCTTTAAAATGGATTTGGAGCATGGAGACGATTATCTCGGGATTGCAAGATAACCAAACAAAACTTTTAGTGGATTTCTACTTATTTTATTAAATATCATCTCCACCAAACAGGACAAGCTTGCATCTGTTATAGTTTTGGAGAAAAATGTGTTCATTTCATGTATGCGCGAAATGCCTTAAAAATGGCTTTAAAATGGATTTGGAGCATGGAGACGATTATCTCGGGATTGCAATATAACCAAACAAAACTTTTAGTGGATTTCTACTTATTTTATTAAATATCATCTCCACCAAACAGGACAAGCTTGCATCTGTTATAGTTTTGGAGAAAAATGTGTTCATTTCATGTATGCGCGAAATGCCTTAAAAATGGCTTTAAAATGGATTTGGAGCATGGAGACGATTATCTCGGGATTGCAATATAACCAAACAAAACTTTTAGTGGATTTCTACTTATTTTATTAAATATCATCTCCACCAAACAGGACAAGCTTGCATCTGTTATAGTTTTGGAGAAAAATGTGTTCATTTCATGTATGCGCGAAATGCCTTAAAAATGGCTTTAAAATGGATTTGGAGCATGGAGACGATTATCTCGGGATTGCAAGATAACCAAACAAAACTTTTAGTGGATTTCTACTTATTTTATTAAATATCATCTCCACAAACAGGACAAGATTGCATCTGTTATAGTTTTGGAGAAAAATGTGTTCATTTCATGTATGCGCGAAATGCCTTAAAAATGGCTTTAAAATGGATTTGGAGCATGGAGACGATTATCTCGGGATTGCAAGATAACCAAACAAAACTTTTAGTGGATTTCTACTTATTTTATTAAATATCATCTCCACCAAACAGGACAAGCTTGCATCTGTTATAGTTTTGGAGAAAAATGTGTTCATTTCATGTATGCGCGAAATGCCTTAAAAATGGCTTTAAAATGGATTTGGAGCATGGAGACGATTATCTCGGGATTGCAATATAACCAAACAAAACTTTTAGTGGATTTCTACTTATTTTATTAAATATCATCTCCACCAAACAGGACAAGCTTGCATCTGTTATAGTTTTGGAGAAAAATGTGTTCATTTCATGTATGCGCGAAATGCCTTAAAAATGGCTTTAAAATGGATTTGGAGCATGGAGACGATTATCTCGGGATTGCAAGATAACCAAACAAAAATTTTAGTGGATTTCTACTTATTTTATTAAATATCATCTCCACCAAACAGGACAAGCTTGCATCTGTTATAGTTTTGGAGAAAAATGTGTTCATTTCATGTATGCGCGAAATGCCTTAAAAATGGCTTTAAAATGGATTTGGAGCATGGAGACGATTATCTCGGGATTGCAAGATAACCAAACAAAACTTTTGGTGGATTTCTACTTATTTTATTAAATATCATCTCCACCAAACAGGACAAGCTTGCATCTGTTATAGTTTTGGAGAAAAATGTGTTCATTTCATGTATGCGCGAAATGCCTTAAAAATGGCTTTAAAATGGATTTGGAGCATGGAGACGATTATCTCGGGATTGCAAGATAACCAAACAAAACTTTTAGTGGATTTCTACTTATTTTATTAAATATCATCTCCACCAAACAGGACAAGCTTGCATGTGTTATAGTTTTGGAGAAAAATGTGTTCATTTCATGTATGCGCAAAATGCCTTTGAAATGGCTTTAAAATGGATTTGGAGCATGGAGACGATTATCTCGGGATTGCAAGATAACCAAACAAAACTTTTAGTGGATTTCTACTTATTTTATTAAATATCATCTCCACCAAACAGGACAAGCTTGCATCTGTTATAGTTTTGGAGAAAAATGTGTTCATTTCATGTATGCGCGAAATGCCTTAAAAATGGCTTTAAAATGGATTTGGAGCATGGAGACGATTATCTCGGGATTGCAAGATAACCAAACAAAACTTTTAGTGGATTTCTACTTATTTTATTAAATATCATCTCCACCAAACAGGACAAGCTTGCATGTGTTATAGTTTTGGAGAAAAATGTGTTCATTTCATGTATGCGCAAAATGCCTTTGAAATGGCTTTAAAATGGATTTGGAGCATGGAGACGATTATCTCGGGATTGCAAGATAACCAAACAAAACTTTTAGTGGATTTCTACTTATTTTATTAAATATCATCTCCACCAAACAGGACAAGCTTGCATCTGTTAAAGTTTTGGAGAAAAATGTGTTCATTTCATGTATGCGCGAAATGCCTTAAAAATGGCTTTAAAATGGATTTGGAGCATGGAGACGATTATCTCGGGATTGCAAGATAACCAAACAAAACTTTTAGTGGATTTCTACTTATTTTATTAAATATCATCTCCACCAAACAGGACAAGCTTGCATCTGTTATAGTTTTGGAGAAAAATGTGTTCATTTCATGTATGCGCGAAATGCCTTAAAAATGGCTTTAAAATGGATTTGGAGCATGGAGACGATTATCTCGGGATTGCAAGATAACCAAACAAAACTTTTAGTGGATTTCTACTTATTTTATTAAATATCATCTCCACCAAACAGGACAAGCTTGCATCTGTTATAGTTTTGGAGAAAAATGTGTTCATTTCATGTATGCGCGAAATGCCTTAAAAATGGCTTTAAAATGGATTTGGAGCATGGAGACGATTATCTCGGGATTGCAAGATAACCAAACAAAACTTTTAGTGGATTTCTACTTATTTTATTAAATATCATCTCCACCAAACAGGACAAGCTTGCATCTGTTATAGTTTTGGAGAAAAATGTGTTCATTTCATGTATGCGCGAAATGCCTTAAAAATGGCTTTAAAATGGATTTGGAGCATGGAGACGATTATCTCGGGATTGCAAGATAACCAAACAAAACTTTTAGTGGATTTCTACTTATTTTATTAAATATCATCTCCACCAAACAGGACAAGCTTGCATCTGTTATAGTTTTGGAGAAAAATGTGTTCATTTCATGTATGCGCGAAATGCCTTAAAAATGGTTTAAAAAGGATTTGGAGCATGGAGACGATTATCTCGGGATTGCAAGATAACCAAACAAAACTTTTAGTGGATTTCTACTTATTTTATTAAATATCATCTCCACCAAACAGGACAAGCTTGCATCTGTTATAGTTTTGGAGAAAAATGTGTTCATTTCATGTATGCGCGAAATGCCTTAAAAATGGCTTTAAAATGGATTTGGAGCATGGAGACGATTATCTCGGGATTGCAAGATAACCAAACAAAACTTTTAGTGGATTTCTACTTATTTTATTAAATATCATCTCCACCAAACAGGACCAGCTTGCATCTGTTATAGTTTTGGAGAAAAATGTGTTCATTTCATGTATGCGCGAAATGCCTTACAAATGGCTTTAAAATGGATTTGGAGCATGGAGACGATTATCTCGGGATTGCAAGATAACCAAACAAAACTTTTAGTGGATTTCTATTTATTTTATTAAATATCATCTCCACCAAACAGGACAAGCTTGCATCTGTTATAGTTTTGGAGAAAAATGTGTTCATTTCATGTATGCGCGAAATGCCTTAAAAATGGCTTTAAAATGGATTTGAAGCATGGAGACGATTATCTCGGGATTGCAAGATAACCAAACAAAAATTTTAGTGGATTTCTACTTATTTTATTAAATATCATCTCCACCAAACAGGACAAGCTTGCATCTGTTATAGTTTTGGAGAAAAATGTGTTCATTTCATGTATGCGCGAAATGCCTTAAAAATGGCTTTAAAATGGATTTGGAGCATGGAGACGATTATCTCGGGATTGCAAGATAACCAAACAAAAATTTTAGTGGATTTCTACTTATTTTATTAAATATCATCTCCAACAAACAGGACAAGCTTGCATCTGTTATAGTTTTGGAGAAAAATGTGTTCATTTCATGTATGCGCGAAATGCCTTAAAAATGGCTTTAAAATGGATTTGGAGCATGGAGACGATTATCTCGGGATTGCAAGATAACCAAACAAAACTTTTAGTGGATTTCTACTTATTTTATTAAATATCATCTCCACCAAACAGGACAAGCTTGCATCTGTTATAGTTTTGGAGAAAAATGTGTTCATTTCATGTATGCGTGAAATGCCTTAAAAATGGCTTTAAAATGGATTTGGAGCATGGAGACGATTATCTCGGGATTGCAAGATAACCAAACAAAACTTTTAGTGGATTTCTACTTATTTTATTAAATATCATCTCCACCAAACAGGACAAGCTTGCATGTGTTATAGTTTTGGAGAAAAATGTGTTCATTTCATGTATGCGCAAAATGCCTTTGAAATGGCTTTAAAATGGATTTGGAGCATGGAGACGATTATCTCAGGATGGCAATATAAACAAACGAAACTTTTAGTAGATTTCTACTTATTTTATTAAATATTATCTCCACCAAACAGGACAAGCTTGCATCTGTTATAGTTTTGGAGAAAAATGTGTTCATTTCATGTATGAGCGAAATGCCTTAAAAATGGCTTTAAAATGGATTTGGAGCATGGAGACGATTATCTCGGGATTGCAAGATAACCAAACAAAACTTTTAGTGGATTTCTACTTATTTTATTAAATATCATCTCCACCAAACAGGACAAGCTTGCATCTGTTATAGTTTTGGAGAAAAATGTGTTCATTTCATGTATGCGCGAAATGCCTTAAAAATGGCTTTAAAATGGATTTGGAGCATGGAGACGATTATCTCGGGATTGCAAGATAACCAAACAAAACTTTTAGTGGATTTCAACTTATTTTATTAAATATCATCTCCACCAAACAGGACAAGCTTGCATCTGTTATAGTTTTGGAGAAAAATGTGTTCATTTCATGTATGCGCGAAATGCCTTAAAAATGGCTTTAAAATGGATTTGGAGCATGGAGACGATTATCTCCGGATTGCAAGATAACCAAACAAAACTTTTAGTGGATTTCTACTTATTTTATTAAATATCATCTCCACCAAACAGGACCAGCTTGCATCTGTTATAGTTTTGGAGAAAAATGTGTTCATTTCATGTATGCGCGAAATGCCTTAAAAATGGCTTTAAAATGGATTTGGAGCATGGAGACGATTATCTCGGGATTGCAAGATAACCAAACAAAACTTTTAGTGGATTTCTATTTATTTTATTAAATATCATCTCCACCAAACAGGACAAGCTTGCATCTGTTATAGTTTTGGAGAAAAATGTGTTCATTTCATGTATGCGCGAAATGCCTTAAAATGGCTTTAAAATGGATTTGGAGCATGGAGACGATTATCTCGGGATTGCAAGATAACCAAACAAAACTTTTAGTGGATTTCTACTTATTTAATTAAATATCATCTCCACCAAACAGG
This sequence comes from Anomaloglossus baeobatrachus, assembly GCF_048569485.1. Lineage (NCBI taxonomy): Eukaryota > Metazoa > Chordata > Amphibia > Anura > Aromobatidae > Anomaloglossus > Anomaloglossus baeobatrachus. The sequence continues at coordinate 172,344 of NW_027441936.1, read as the reverse complement.
ACAAGCTTGCATCTGTTATAGTTTTGGAGAAAAATGTGTTCATTTCATGTATGCGCGAAATGCCTTAAAAATGGCTTTAAAATGGATTTGGAGCATGGAGACGATTATCTCAGGATTGCAAGATAACCAAACAAAACTTTTAGTGGATTTCTACTTATTTTATTAAATATCATCTCCACCAAACAGGACAAGCTTGCATGTGTTATAGTTTTGGAGAAAAATGTGTTCATTTCATGTATGCGCAAAATGCCTTTGAAATGGCTTTAAAATGGATTTGGAGCATGGAGACGATTATCTCGGGATTGCAAGATAACCAAACAAAACTTTTAGTGGATTTCTACTTATTTTATTAAATATCATCTCCACCAAACAGGACAAGCTTGCATCTGTTATAGTTTTGGAGAAAAATGTGTTCATTTCATGTATGCGCGAAATGCCTTAAAAATGGCTTTAAAATGGATTTGGAGCATGGAGACGATTATCTCGGGATTGCAAGATAACCAAACAAAACTTTTAGTGGATTTCTACTTATTTTATTAAATATCATCTCCATCAAACAGGACAAGCTTGCATCTGTTATAGTTTTGGAGAAAAATGTGTTCATTTCATGTATGCGCGAAATGCCTTAAAAATGGCTTTAAAATGGATTTGGAGCATGGAGACGATTATCTCGGGATTGCAAGATAACCAAACAAAACTTTTAGTGGAATTTAACTTATTTTATTAAATATCATCTCCACCAAACAGGACAAGCTTGCATCTGTTATAGTTTTGGAGAAAAATGTGTTCATTTCATGTATGCGCGAAATGCCTTAAAAATGGCTTTAAAATGGATTTGGAGCATGGAGACGATTATCTCGGGATTGCAAGATAACCAAACAAAACTTTTAGTGGATTTCTACTTATTTTATTAAATATCATCTCCACCAAACAGGACAAGCTTGCATCTGTTATAGTTTTGGAGAAAAATGTGTTCATTTCATGTATGAGCAAAATGCCTTTGAAATGGCTTTAAAATGGATTTGGAGCATGGAGACGATTATCTCAGGATGGCAATATAAACAAACGAAACTTTTAGTAGATTTCTACTTATTTTATTAAATATTATCTCCACCAAACAGGACAAGCTTGCATCTGTTATAGTTTTGGAGAAAAATGTGTTCATTTCATGTATGCGCAAAATGCCTTAAAAATGGCTTTAAAATGGATTTGGAGCATGGAGACGATTATCTCGGGATTGCAAGATAACCAAACAAAACTTTTAGTGGATTTCTACTTTTTTTATTAAATATCATCTCCACCAAACAGGACAAGCTTGCATCTGTTATAGTTTTGGAGAAAAATGTGTTCATTTCATGTATGCGCGAAATGCCTTAAAAATGGCTTTAAAATGGATTTGGAGCATGGAGACGATTATCTCGGGATTGCAAGATAACCAAACAAAACTTTTAGTGGATTTCTACTTATTTTATTAAATATCATCTCCACCAAACAGGACAAGCTTGCATCTGTTATAGTTTTGGAGAAAAATGTGTTCATTTCATGTATGCGCGAAATGCCTTAAAAATGGCTTTAAAATGGATTTGGAGCATGGAGACGATTATCTCGGGATTGCAAGATAACCAAACAAAACTTTTAGTGGATTTCTACTTATTTTATTAAATATCATCTCCACCAAACAGGACCAGCTTGCATCTGTTATAGTTTTGGAGAAAAATGTGTTCATTTCATGTATGCGCGAAATGCCTTAAAAATGGCTTTAAAATGGATTTGGAGCATGGAGACGATTATCTCGGGATTGCAAGATAACCAAACAAAACTTTTAGTGGATTTCTACTTATTTTATTAAATATCATCTCCACCAAACAGGACAAGCTTGCATCTGTTATAGTTTTGGAGAAAAATGTGTTCATTTCATGTATGCGCGAAATGCCTTAAAAATGGCTTTAAAATGGATTTGGAGCATGGAGACGATTATCTCGGGATTGCAATATAACCAAACAAAACTTTTAGTGCATTTCTACTTATTTTATTAAATATCATCTCCACCAAACAGGACAAGCTTGCATCTGTTATAGTTTTGGAGAAAAATGTGTTCATTTCATGTATGCGCGAAATGCCTTAAAAATGGCTTTAAAATGGATTTGGAGCATGGAGACGATTATCTCGGGATTGCAAGATAACCAAACAAAACTTTTAGTGGATTTCTACTTATTTTATTAAATATCATCTCCACCAAACAGGACAAGCTTGCATCTGTTATAGTTTTGGAGAAAAATGTGTGTATGTTCTCCCCGTGTTTGCGTGGGTTTCCTCCGGGTACTCCGGTTTCCTCCCACATTCCAAAGACATACAGATAGGGACTCTAGATTGTGAGCCCCAATGGGGACAGTGTTGCCAATGTATGTAAAGTGCTATGGAATTAATAGCGCTATATAAATGAATAAAATTATTATTATTATTATTATTTCATGTATGCGCGAAATGCCTTAAAAATGGCTTTAAAATGGATTTGGAGCATGGAGACGATTATCTCGGGATTGCAAGATAACCAAACAAAACTTTTAGTGGATTTCTACTTATTTTATTAAATATCATCTCCACCAAACAGGACAAGCTTGCATCTGTTATAGTTTTGGAGAAAAATGTGTTCATTTCATGTATGCGCGAAATGCCTTAAAAATGGCTTTAAAATGGATTTGGAGCATGGAGACGATTATCTCGGGATTGCAAGATAACCAAACAAAACTTTTAGTGGATTTCTACTTATTTTATTAAATATCATCTCCACCAAACAGGACAAGCTTGCATGTGCTATAGTTTTGGAGAAAAATGTGTTCATTTCATGTATGCGCAAAATGCCTTTGAAATGGCTTTAAAATGGATTTGGAGCATGGAGACGATTATCTCGGGATTGCAAGATAACCAAACAAAACTTTTAGTGGATTTCTACTTATTTTATTAAATATCATCTCCACCAAACAGGACAAGCTTGCATCTGTTATAGTTTTGGAGAAAAATGTGTTCATTTCATGTATGCGCGAAATGCCTTAAAAATGGCTTTAAAATGGATTTGGAGCATGGAGACGATTATCTCGGGATTGCAAGATAACCAAACAAAACTTTTAGTGGATTTCTACTTATTTTATTAAATATCATCTCCACCAAACAGGACAAGCTTGCATGTGTTATAGTTTTGGAGAAAAATGTGTTCATTTCATGTATGCGCAAAATGCCTTTGAAATGGCTTTAAAATGGATTTGGAGCATGGAGACGATTATCTCAGGATGGCAATATAAACAAACGAAACTTTTAGTAGATTTCTACTTATTTTATTAAATATTATCTCCACCAAACAGGACAAGCTTGCATCTGTTATAGTTTTGGAGAAAAATGTGTTCATTTCATGTATGCGCGAAATGCCTTAAAAATGGCTTTAAAATGGATTTGGAGCATGGAGACGATTATCTCGGGATTGCAAGATAACCAAACAAAACTTTTAGTGGATTTCTACTTATTTTATTAAATATCATCTCCACCAAACAGGACAAGCTTGCATCTGTTATAGTTTTGGAGAAAAATGTGTTCATTTCATGTATGCGCGAAATGCCTTAAAAATGGCTTTAAAATGGATTTGGAGCATGGAGACGATTATCTCGGGATTGCAAGATAACCAAACAAAACTTTTAGTGGATTTCTACTTATTTTATTAAATATCATCTCCACCAAACAGGACAAGCTTGCATCTGTTATAGTTTTGGAGAAAAATGTGTTCATTTCATGTATGCGCGAAATGCCTTAAAAATGGCTTTAAAATGGATTTGGAGCATGGAGACGATTATCTCGGGATTGCAAGATAACCAAACAAAACTTTTAGTGGATTTCTACTTATTTTATTAAATATCATCTCCACCAAACAGGACAAGCTTGCATCTGTTATAGTTTTGGAGAAAAATGTGTTCATTTCATGTATGCGCGAAATGCCTTAAAAATGGCTTTAAAATGGATTTGGAGCATGGAGACGATTATCTCGGGATTGCAATATAACCAAACAAAACTTTTAGTGGATTTCTACTTATTTTATTAAATATCATCTCCACCAAACAGGACAAGCTTGCATCTGTTATAGTTTTGGAGAAAAATGTGTTCATTTCATGTATGCGCGAAATGCCTTAAAAATGGCTTTAAAATGGATTTGGAGCATGGAGACGATTATCTCGGGATTGCAAGATAACCAAACAAAACTTTTAGTGGATTTCTACTTATTTTATTAAATATCATCTCCACCAAACAGGACAAGCTTGCATCTGTTATAGTTTTGGAGAAAAATGTGTTCATTTCATGTATGCGCGAAATGCCTTAAAAATGGCTTTAAAATGGATTTGGAGCATGGAGACGATTATCTCGGGATTGCAAGATAACCAAACAAAACTTTTAGTGGATTTCTACTTATTTTATTAAATATCATCTCCACCAAACAGGACAAGCTTGCATCTGTTATAGTTTTGGAGAAAAATGTGTTCATTTCATGTATGCGCGAAATGCCTTAAAAATGGCTTTAAAATGGATTTGGAGCATGGAGACGATTATCTCGGGATTGCAAGATAACCAAACAAAACTTTTAGTGGATTTCTACTTATTTTATTAAATATCATCTCCACCAAACAGGACAAGCTTGCATCTGTTATAGTTTTGGAGAAAAATGTGTTCATTTCATGTATGCGCGAAATGCCTTAAAAATGGCTTTAAAATGGATTTGGAGCATGGAGACGATTATCTCGGGATTGCAATATAACCAAACAAAACTTTTAGTGGATTTCTACTTATTTTATTAAATATCATCTCCACCAAACAGGACAAGCTTGCATCTGTTATAGTTTTGGAGAAAAATGTGTTCATTTCATGTATGCGCGAAATGCCTTAAAAATGGCTTTAAAATGGATTTGGAGCATGGAGACGATTATCTCGGGATTGCAAGATAACCAAACAAAACTTTTAGTGGATTTCTACTTATTTTATTAAATATCATCTCCACCAAACAGGACAAGCTTGCATCTGTTATAGTTTTGGAGAAAAATGTGTTCATTTCATGTATGCGCGAAATGCCTTAAAAATGGCTTTAAAATGGATTTGGAGCATGGAGACGATTATCTCGGGATTGCAAGATAACCAAACAAAACTTTTAGTGGATTTCTACTTATTTTATTAAATATCATCTCCACCAAACAGGACAAGCTTGCATCTGTTATAGTTTTGGAGAAAAATGTGTTCATTTCATGTATGCGCGACATGCCTTAAAAATGGCTTTAAAATGGATTTGGAGCATGGAGACGATTATCTCGGGATTGCAAGATAACCAAACAAAACTTTTAGTGGATTTCTACTTATTTTATTAAATATCATCTCCACCAAACAGGACAAGCTTGCATCTGTTATAGTTTTGGAGAAAAATGTGTTCATTTCATGTATGCGCGAAATGCCTTAAAAATGGCTTTAAAATGGATTTGGAGCATGGAGACGATTATCTCGGGATTGCAAGATAACCAAACAAAACTTTTAGTGGATTTCTACTTATTTTATTAAATATCATCTCCACCAAACAGGACAAGCTTGCATCTGTTATAGTTTTGGAGAAAAATGTGTTCATTTCATGTATGCGCGAAATGCCTTAAAAATGGCTTTAAAATGGATTTGGAGCATGGAGACGATTATCTCGGGATTGCAATATAACCAAACAAAACTTTTAGTGGATTTCTACTTATTTTATTAAATATCATCTCCACCAAACAGGACAAGCTTGCATCTGTTATAGTTTTGGAGAAAAATGTGTTCATTTCATGTATGCGCGAAATGCCTTAAAAATGGCTTTAAAATGGATTTGGAGCATGGAGACGATTATCTCTGGATTGCAAGATAACCAAACAAAACTTTTAGTGGATTTCTACTTATTTTATTAAATATCATCTCCACCAAACAGGACAAGCTTGCATCTGTTATAGTTTTGGAGAAAAATGTGTTCATTTCATGTATGCGCGAAATGCCTTAAAAATGGCTTTAAAATTGATTTGGAGCATGGAGACGATTATCTCGGGATTGCAAGATAACCAAACAAAACTTTTAGTGGATTTCTACTTATTTTATTAAATATCATCTCCACCAAACAGGACAAGCTTGCATCTGTTATAGTTTTGGAGAAAAATGTGTTCATTTCATGTATGCGCGAAATGCCTTAAAAATGGCTTTAAAATGGATTTGGAGCATGGAGACGATTATCTCGGGATTGCAAGATAACCAAACAAAACTTTTAGTGGATTTCTACTTATTTTATTAAATATCATCTCCACCAAACAGGACAAGCTTGCATCTGTTATAGTTTTGGAGAAAAATGTGTTCATTTCATGTATGCGCGAAATGCCTTAAAAATGGCTTTAAAATGGATTTGGAGCATGGAGACGATTATCTCCGGATTGCAAGATAACCAAACAAAACTTTTAGTGGATTTCTACTTATTTTATTAAATATCATCTCCACCAAACAGGACCAGCTTGCATCTGTTATAGTTTTGGAGAAAAATGTGTTCATTTCATGTATGCGCGAAATGCCTTAAAAATGGCTTTAAAATGGATTTGGAGCATGGAGACGATTATCTCGGGATTGCAAGATAACCAAACAAAACTTTTAGTGGATTTCTATTTATTTTATTAAATATCATCTCCACCAAACAGGACAAGCTTGCATCTGTTATAGTTTTGGAGAAAAATGTGTTCATTTCATGTATGCGCAAAATGCCTTTGAAATGGCTTTAAAATGGATTTGGAGCATGGAGACGATTATCTCGGGATTGCAAGATAACCAAACAAAACTTTTAGTGGATTTCTACTTATTTTATTAAATATCATCTCCACCAAACAGGAAAAGCTTGCATCTGTTATAGTTTTGGAGAAAAATGTGTTCATTTCATGTATGCGCGAAATGCCTTAAAAATGGCTTTAAAATGGATTTGGAGCATGGAGACGATTATCTCGGAATTGCAAGATAACCAAACAAAACTTTTAGTGGATTTCTACTTATTTTATTAAATATCATCTCCACCAAACAGGACAAGCTTGCATGTGTTATAGTTTTGGAGAAAAATGTGTTCATTTCATGTATGAGCAAAATGCCTTTGAAATGGCTTTAAAATGGATTTGGAGCATGGAGACGATTATCTCAGGATGGCAATATGAACAAACGAAACTTTTAGTAGATTTCTACTTATTTTATTAAATATTATCTCCACCAAACAGGACAAGCTTGCATCTGTTATAGTTTTGGAGAAAAATGTGTTCATTTCATGTATGCGCAAAATGCCTTAAAAATGGCTTTAAAATGGATTTGGAGCATGGAGACGATTATCTCGGGATTGCAAGATAACCAAACAAAACTTTTAGTGGATTTCTACTTATTTTATTAAATATCATCTCCACCAAACAGGACAAGCTTGCATCTGTTATAGTTTTGGAGAAAAATGTGTTCATTTCATGTATGCGCGAAATGCCTTAAAAATGGCTTTAAAATGGATTTGGAGCATGGAGACGATTATCTCGGGATTGCAAGATAACCAAACAAAACTTTTAGTGGATTTCTACTTATTTTATTAAATATCATCTCCACCAAACAGGACAAGCTTGCATCTGTTTTAGTTTTGGAGAAAAATGTGTTCATTTCATGTATGCGCGAAATGCCTTAAAAATGGCTTTAAAATGGATTTGGAGCATGGAGACGATTATCTCGGGATTGCAAGATAACCAAACAAAACTTTTAGTGGATTTCTACTTATTTTATTAAATATCATCTCCACCAAACAGGACAAGCTTGCATCTGTTATAGTTTTGGAGAAAAATGTGTTCATTTCATGTATGCGCGAAATGCCTTAAAAATGGCTTTAAAATGGATTTGGAGCATGGAGACGATTATCTCGGGATTGCAATATAACCAAACAAAACTTTTAGTGCATTTCTACTTATTTTATTAAATATCATCTCCACCAAACAGGACAAGCTTGCATCTGTTATAGTTTTGGAGAAAAATGTGTTCATTTCATGTATGCGCGAAATGCCTTAAAAATGGCTTTAAAATGGATTTGGAGCATGGAGACGATTATCTCGGGATTGCAAGATAACCAAACAAAACTTTTAGTGGATTTCTACTTATTTTATTAAATATCATCTCCACCAAACAGGACAAGCTTGCATCTGTTATAGTTTTGGAGAAAAATGTGTTCATTTCATGTATGCGCGAAATGCCTTAAAAATGGCTTTAAAATGGATTTGGAGCATGGAGACGATTATCTCGGGATTGCAAGATAACCAAACAAAACTTTTAGTGGATTTCTACTTATTTTATTAAATATCATCTCCACCAAACAGGACAAGCTTGCATCTGTTATAGTTTTGGAGAAAAATGTGTTCATTTCATGTATGCGCGAAATGCCTTAAAAATGGCTTTAAAATGGATTTGGAGCATGGAGACGATTATCTCGGGATTGCAAGATAACCAAACAAAACTTTTAGTGGATTTCTACTTATTTTATTAAATATCATCTCCACCAAACAGGACAAGCTTGCATGTGCTATAGTTTTGGAGAAAAATGTGTTCATTTCATGTATGCGCAAAATGCCTTTGAAATGGCTTTAAAATGGATTTGGAGCATGGAGACGATTAGCTCGGGATTGCAAGATAACCAAACAAAACTTTTAGTGGATTTCTACTTATTTTATTAAATATCATCTCCACCAAACAGGACAAGCTTGCATCTGTTATAGTTTTGGAGAAAAATGTGTTCATTTCATGTATGCGCGAAATGCCTTAAAAATGGCTTTAAAATGGATTTGGAGCATGGAGACGATTATCTCGGGATTGCAAGATAACCAAACAAAACTTTTAGTGGATTTCTACTTATTTTATTAAATATCATCTCCACCAAACAGGACAAGCTTGCATCTGTTATAGTTTTGGAGAAAAATGTGTTCATTTCATGTATGCGCGAAATGCCTTAAAAATGGCTTTAAAATGGATTTGGAGCATGGAGACGATTATCTCGGGATTGCAAGATAACCAAACAAAACTTTTAGTGGATTTCTACTTATTTTATTAAATATCATCTCCACCAAACAGGACAAGCTTGCATGTGTTATAGTTTTGGAGAAAAATGTGTTCATTTCATGTATGCGCAAAATGCCTTTGAAATGGCTTTAAAATGGATTTGGAGCATGGAGACGATTATCTCAGGATGGCAATATAAACAAACGAAACTTTTAGTAGATTTCTACTTATTTTATTAAATATTATCTCCACCAAACAGGACAAGCTTGCATCTGTTATAGTTTTGGAGAAAAATGTGTTCATTTCATGTATGCGCGAAATGCCTTAAAAATGGCTTTAAAATGGATTTGGAGCATGGAGACGATTATCTCGGGATTGCAAGATAACCAAACAAAACTTTTAGTGGATTTCTACTTATTTTATTAAATATCATCTCCACCAAACAGGACAAGCTTGCATCTGTTATAGTTTTGGAGAAAAATGTGTTCATTTCATGTATGCGCGAAATGCCTTAAAAATGGCTTTAAAATGGATTTGGAGCATGGAGACGATTATCTCGGGATTGCAAGATAACCAAACAAAACTTTTAGTGGATTTCTACTTATTTTATTAAATATCATCTCCACCAAACAGGACAAGCTTGCATCTGTTATAGTTTTGGAGAAAAATGTGTTCATTTCATGTATGCGCGAAATGCCTTAAAAATGGCTTTAAAATGGATTTGGAGCATGGAGACGATTATCTCGGGATTGCAAGATAACCAAACAAAACTTTTAGTGGATTTCTACTTATTTTATTAAATATCATCTCCACCAAACAGGACAAGCTTGCATCTGTTATAGTTTTGGAGAAAAATGTGTTCATTTCATGTATGCGCGAAATGCCTTAAAAATGGCTTTAAAATGGATTTGGAGCATGGAGACGATTATCTCGGGATTGCAATATAACCAAACAAAACTTTTAGTGGATTTCTACTTATTTTATTAAATATCATCTCCACCAAACAGGACAAGCTTGCATCTGTTATAGTTTTGGAGAAAAATGTGTTCATTTCATGTATGCGCGAAATGCCTTAAAAATGGCTTTAAAATGGATTTGGAGCATGGAGACGATTATCTCGGGATTGCAAGATAACCAAACAAAACTTTTAGTGGATTTCTACTTATTTTATTAAATATCATCTCCACCAAACAGGACAAGCTTGCATCTGTTATAGTTTTGGAGAAAAATGTGTTCATTTCATGTATGCGCGAAATGCCTTAAAAATGGCTTTAAAATGGATTTGGAGCATGGAGACGATTATCTCGGGATTGCAAGATAACCAAACAAAACTTTTAGTGGATTTCTACTTATTTTATTAAATATCATCTCCACCAAACAGGACAAGCTTGCATCTGTTATAGTTTTGGAGAAAAATGTGTTCATTTCATGTATGCGCGAAATGCCTTAAAAATGGCTTTAAAATGGATTTGGAGCATGGAGACGATTATCTCGGGATTGCAAGATAACCAAACAAAACTTTTAGTGGATTTCTACTTATTTTATTAAATATCATCTCCACCAAACAGGACAAGCTTGCATCTGTTATAGTTTTGGAGAAAAATGTGTTCATTTCATGTATGCGCGAAATGCCTTAAAAATGGCTTTAAAATGGATTTGGAGCATGGAGACGATTATCTCGGGATTGCAAGATAACCAAACAAAACTTTTAGTGGATTTCTACTTATTTTATTAAATATCATCTCCACCAAACAGGACAAGCTTGCATCTGTTATAGTTTTGGAGAAAAATGTGTTCATTTCATGTATGCGCGAAATGCCTTAAAAATGGCTTTAAAATGGATTTGGAGCATGGAGACGATTATCTCGGGATTGCAATATAACCAAACAAAACTTTTAGTGGATTTCTACTTATTTTATTAAATATCATCTCCACCAAACAGGACAAGCTTGCATCTGTTATAGTTTTGGAGAAAAATGTGTTCATTTCATGTATGCGCGAAATGCCTTAAAAATGGCTTTAAAATGGATTTGGAGCATGGAGACGATTATCTCGGGATTGCAAGATAACCAAACAAAACTTTTAGTGGATTTCTACTTATTTTATTAAATATCATCTCCACCAAACAGGACAAGCTTGCATCTGTTATAGTTTTGGAGAAAAATGTGTTCATTTCATGTATGCGCGAAATGCCTTAAAAATGGCTTTAAAATGGATTTGGAGCATGGAGACGATTATCTCGGGATTGCAAGATAACCAAACAAAACTTTTAGTGGATTTCTACTTATTTTATTAAATATCATCTCCACTAAACAGGACAAGCTTGCATCTGTTATAGTTTTGGAGAAAAATGTGTTCATTTCATGTATGCGCGAAATGCCTTAAAAATGGCTTTAAAATGGATTTGGAGCATGGAGACGATTATCTCGGGATTGCAAGATAACCAAACAAAACTTTTAGTGGATTTCTACTTATTTTATTAAATATCATCTCCACCAAACAGGACAAGCTTGCATCTGTTATAGTTTTGGAGAAAAATGTGTTCATTTCATGTATGCGCGAAATGCCTTAAAAATGGCTTTAAAATGGATTTGGAGCATGGAGACGATTATCTCGGAAATGCAAGATAACCAAACAAAACTTTTAGTGGATTTCTACTTATTTTATTAAATATCATCTCCACCAAACAGGACAAGCTTGCATCTGTTATAGTTTTGGAGAAAAATGTGTTCATTTCATGTATGCGCGAAATGCCTTAAAAATGGCTTTAAAATGGATTTGGAGCATGGAGACGATTATCTCGGGATTGCAATATAACCAAACAAAACTTTTAGTGGATTTCTACTTATTTTATTAAATATCATCTCCACCAAACAGGACAAGCTTGCATCTGTTATAGTTTTGGAGAAAAATGTGTTCATTTCATGTATGCGCGAAATGCCTTAAAAATGGCTTTAAAATGGATTTGGAGCATGGAGACGATTATCTCGGGATTGCAAGATAACCAAACAAAACTTTTAGTGGATTTCTACTTATTTTATTAAATATCATCTCCATCAAACAGGACAAGCTTGCATCTGTTATAGTTTTGGAGAAAAATGTGTTCATTTCATGTATGCGCGAAATGCCTTAAAAATGGCTTTAAAATGGATTTGGAGCATGGAGACGATTATCTCGGGATTGCAAGATAACCAAACAAAACTTTTAGTGGAATTTAACTTATTTTATTAAATATCATCTCCACCAAACAGGACAAGCTTGCATCTGTTATAGTTTTGGAGAAAAATGTGTTCATTTCATGTATGCGCGAAATGCCTTAAAAATGGCTTTAAAATGGATTTGGAGCATGGAGACGATTATCTCGGGATTGCAAGATAACCAAACAAAACTTTTAGTGGATTTCTACTTATTTTATTAAATATCATCTCCACCAAACAGGACAAGCTTGCATCTGTTATAGTTTTGGAGAAAAATGTGTTCATTTCATGTATGCGCGAAATGCCTTAAAAATGGCTTTAAAATGGATTTGGAGCATGGAGACGATTATCTCGGGATTGCAAGATAACCAAACAAAACTTTTAGTGGATTTCTACTTATTTTATTAAATATCATCTCCACCAAACAGGACAAGCTTGCATGTGTTATAGTTTTGGAGAAAAATGTGTTCATTTCATGTATGAGCAAAATGCCTTTGAAATAGCTTTAAAATGGATTTGGAGCATGGAGACGATTATCTCAGGATGGCAATATAAACAAACGAAACTTTTAGTAGATTTCTACTTATTTTATTAAATATTATCTCCACCAAACAGGACAAGCTTGCATCTGTTATAGTTTTGGAGAAAAATGTGTTCATTTCATGTATGCGCAAAATGCCTTAAAAATGGCTTTAAAATGGATTTGGAGCATGGAGACGATTATCTCGGGATTGCAAGATAACCAAACAAAACTTTTAGTGGATTTCTACTTATTTTATTAAATATCATCTCCACCAAACAGGACAAGCTTGCATCTGTTATAGTTTTGGAGAAAAATGTGTTCATTTCATGTATGCGCGAAATGCCTTAAAAATGGCTTTAAAATGGATTTGGAGCATGGAGACGATTATCTCGGGATTGCAAGATAACCAAACAAAACTTTTAGTGGATTTCTACTTATTTTATTAAATATCATCTCCACCAAACAGGACAAGCTTGCATCTGTTTTAGTTTTGGAGAAAAATGTGTTCATTTCATGTATGCGCGAAATGCCTTAAAAATGGCTTTAAAATGGATTTGGAGCATGGAGACGATTATCTCGGGATTGCAATATAACCAAACAAAACTTTTAGTGGATTTCTACTTATTTTATTAAATATCATCTCCACCAAACAGGACCAGCTTGCATCTGTTATAGTTTTGGAGAAAAATGTGTTCATTTCATGTATGCGCGAAATGCCTTAAAAATGGCTTTAAAATGGATTTGGAGCATGGAGACGATTATCTCGGGATTGCAAGATAACCAAACAAAACTTTTAGTGGATTTCTACTTATTTTATTAAATATCATCTCCACCAAACAGGACAAGCTTGCATCTGTTATAGTTTTGGAGAAAAATGTGTTCATTTCATGTATGCGCGAAATGCCTTAAAAATGGCTTTAAAATGGATTTGGAGCATGGAGACGATTATCTCGGGATTGCAATATAACCAAACAAAACTTTTAGTGCATTTCTACTTATTTTATTAAATATCATCTCCACCAAACAGGACAAGCTTGCATCTGTTATAGTTTTGGAGAAAAATGTGTTCATTTCATGTATGCGCGAAATGCCTTAAAAATGGCTTTAAAATGGATTTGGAGCATGGAGACGATTATCTCGGGATTGCAAGATAACCAAACAAAACTTTTAGTGGATTTCTACTTATTTTATTAAATATCATCTCCACCAAACAGGACAAGCTTGCATCTGTTATAGTTTTGGAGAAAAATGTGTTCATTTCATGTATGCGCGAAATGCCTTAAAAATGGCTTTAAAATGGATTTGGAGCATGGAGACGATTATCTCGGGATTGCAAGATAACCAAACAAAACTTTTAGTGGATTTCTACTTATTTTATTAAATATCATCTCCACCAAACAGGACAAGCTTGCATGTGCTATAGTTTTGGAGAAAAATGTGTTCATTTCATGTATGCGCAAAATGCCTTTGAAATGGCTTTAAAATGGATTTGGAGCATGGAGACGATTATCTCGGGATTGCAAGATAACCAAACAAAACTTTTAGTGGATTTCTACTTATTTTATTAAATATCATCTCCACCAAACAGGACAAGCTTGCATCTGTTATAGTTTTGGAGAAAAATGTGTTCATTTCATGTATGCGCGAAATGCCTTAAAAATGGCTTTAAAATGGATTTGGAGCATGGAGACGATTATCTCGGGATTGCAAGATAACCAAACAAAACTTTTAGTGGATTTCTACTTATTTTATTAAATATCATCTCCACCAAACAGGACAAGCTTGCATCTGTTATAGTTTTGGAGAAAAATGTGTTCATTTCATGTATGCGCGAAATGCCTTAAAAATGGCTTTAAAATGGATTTGGAGCATGGAGACGATTATCTCGGGATTGCAAGATAACCAAACAAAACTTTTAGTGGATTTCTACTTATTTTATTAAATATCATCTCCACCAAACAGGACAAGCTTGCATGTGTTATAGTTTTGGAGAAAAATGTGTTCATTTCATGTATGCGCAAAATGCCTTTGAAATGGCTTTAAAATGGATTTGGAGCATGGAGACGATTATCTCAGGATGGCAATATAAACAAACGAAACTTTTAGTTGATTTCTACTTATTTTATTAAATATTATCTCCACCAAACAGGACAAGCTTGCATCTGTTATAGTTTTGGAGAAAAATGTGTTCATTTCATGTATGCGCGAAATGCCTTAAAAATGGCTTTAAAATGGATTTGGAGCATGGAGACGATTATCTCGGGATTGCAAGATAACCAAACAAAACTTTTAGTGGATTTCTACTTATTTTATTAAATATCATCTCCACCAAACAGGACAAGCTTGCATCTGTTATAGTTTTGGAGAAAAATGTGTTCACTTCATGTATGCGCGAAATGCCTTAAAAATGGCTTTAAAATGGATTTGGAGCATGGAGACGATTATCTCGGGATTGCAAGATAACCAAACAAAACTTTTAGTGGATTTCTACTTATTTTATTAAATATCATCTCCACCAAACAGGACAAGCTTGCATCTGTTTTAGTTTTGGAGAAAAATGTGTTCATTTCATGTATGCGCGAAATGCCTTAAAAATGGCTTTAAAATGGATTTGGAGCATGGAGACGATTATCTCGGGATTGCAAGATAACCAAACAAAACTTTTAGTGGATTTCTACTTATTTTATTAAATATCAACTCCACCAAACAGGACCAGCTTGCATCTGTTATAGTTTTGGAGAAAAATGTGTTCATTTCATGTATGCGCGAAATGCCTTAAAAATGGCTTTAAAATGGATTTGGAGCATGGAGACGATTATCTCGGGATTGCAAGATAACCAAACAAAACTTTTAGTGGATTTCTACTTATTTTATTAAATATCATCTCCACCAAACAGGACAAGCTTGCATCTGTTATAGTTTTGGAGAAAAATGTGTTCATTTCATGTATGCGCGAAATGCCTTAAAAATGGCTTTAAAATGGATTTGGAGCATGGAGACGATTATCTCGGGATTGCAATATAACCAAACAAAACTTTTAGTGCATTTCTACTTATTTTATTAAATATCATCTCCACCAAACAGGACAAGCTTGCATCTGTTATAGTTTTGGAGAAAAATGTGTTCATTTCATGTATGCGCGAAATGCCTTAAAAATGGCTTTAAAATGGATTTGGAGCATGGAGACGATTATCTCGGGATTGCAAGATAACCAAACAAAACTTTTAGTGGATTTCTACTTATTTTATTAAATATCATCTCCACCAAACAGGACAAGCTTGCATCTGTTATAGTTTTGGAGAAAAATGTGTTCATTTCATGTATGCGCGAAATGCCTTAAAAATGGCTTTAAAATGGATTTGGAGCATGGAGACGATTATCTCGGGATTGCAAGATAACCAAACAAAACTTTAGTGGATTTCTACTTATTTTATTAAATATCATCTCCACCAAACAGGACAAGCTTGCATGTGCTATAGTTTTGGAGAAAAATGTGTTCATTTCATGTATGCGCAAAATGCCTTTGAAATGGCTTTAAAATGGATTTGGAGCATGGAGACGATTATCTCGGGATTGCAAGATAACCAAACAAAACTTTTAGTGGATTTCTACTTATTTTATTAAATATCATCTCCACCAAACAGGACAAGCTTGCATCTGTTATAGTTTTGGAGAAAAATGTGTTCATTTCATGTATGCGCGAAATGCCTTAAAAATGGCTTTAAAATGGATTTGGAGCATGGAGACGATTATCTCGGGATTGCAATATAACCAAACAAAACTTTTAGTGCATTTCTACTTATTTTATTAAATATCATCTCCACCAAACAGGACAAGCTTGCATCTGTTATAGTTTTGGAGAAAAATGTGTTCATTTCATGTATGCGCGAAATGCCTTAAAAATGGCTTTAAAATGGATTTGGAGCATGGAGACGATTATCTCGGGATTGCAAGATAACCAAACAAAACTTTTAGTGGATTTCTACTTATTTTATTAAATATCATTAGTGATGAGCGAGTACTAAAAAGCTCGGGTGCTCGAAGCTCGGGCCGAGCCTCCCAAGATACTCGTGTACTCGGCCCGAGCAACGAGCCCAATGTTATCCTATGGGAGACCCGAGTATTTTTGTGAAATGACCTCCCGGCAGCATGGAGAAACCCTAAAAATGGCACAAAAGTCTCAGAAGAGTGCTCAAATGACATGGCAACAGCATGGGGAAGACCCCTTGAAGCATTTATCACTCAAAAGTCACAGCTGTGAACAATTTTGTCCGCGTTTTACGCCATTTTTACGGACTCACCAGAAAACCTTCCAAAATGACCCCAAAATAATTTTTCATGGCGGAAATGTTAAGGGCACATACCCAATAGTGAGATAGAGCTGGTGTATGTTACTTTTTGAGATTAATACATGAAAGATTTTACGTGAAAACATTGTGTGGCACTCCGATGTCCCTGAGAAGAGACGTACATGAAGGCCTCTTGAGTCTAATGTGCCCATTTTGAGGAAGTGAGTCTTTGTAGTATTTTCCTTTGCCAGGGCAGTCCAAAATTGTGAGGTTCACCAATGTCCCTGGATAGAGACGTGCATGATGGCCTGTAAACCTGAAGTGCCCATTGTAAGGAAGTGGGTCTATTTTAGTATAGCCCTTTGCCAGGGCAGCCAAAAATTGGGAGGCTCCACATTGTCCCTGGATAGAGACGTGCATGATGGCCTGTAAACCTGAAGTGCCCATTGTAAGGAAGTGGGTCTATTTCAGTATAGCCCTTTGCCAGGGCAGCCAAAAATTGGGAGGCTCCACATTGTCCCTGGATAGAGACGTGCATGATGGCCTGTAAACCTGAAGTGCCCATTGTAAGGAAGTGGGTCTATTTTAGTATAGCCCTTTGCCAGGGCAGCCAAAAATTGGGAGGCTCCACATTGTCCCTGGATAGAGACGTGCATGATGGCCTGTAAACCTGAAGTGCCCATTGTAAGGAAGTGGGTCTATTTTAGTATAGCCCTTTGCCAGGGCAGCCAAAAATTGGGAGGCTCCACATTGTCCCTGGATAGAGACGTGCATGATGGCCTGTAAACCTGAAGTGCCCATTGTAAGGAAGTGGGTCTATTTCAGTATAGCCCTTTGCCAGGGCAGCCAAAAATTGGGAGGCTCCACATTGTCCCTGGATAGAGACGTGCATGATGGCCTGTAAACCTGAAGTGCCCATTGTAAGGAAGTGGGTCTATTTTAGTATAGCCCTTTGCCAGGGCAGCCAAAAATTGGGAGGCTCCACATTGTCCCTGGATAGAGACGTGCATGATGGCCTGTAAACCTGAAGTGCCCATTGTAAGGAAGTGGGTCTATTTCAGTATAGCCCTTTGCCAGGGCAGCCAAAAATTGGGAGGCTCCACATTGTCCCTGGATAGAGACGTGCATGATGGCCTGTAAACCTGAAGTGCCCATTGTAAGGAAGTGGGTCTATTTCAGTATAGCCCTTTGCCAGGGCAGCCAAAAATTGGGAGGCTCCACATTGTCCCTGGATAGAGACGTGCATGATGGCCTGTAAACCTGAAGTGCCCATTGTAAAGAAGTGGGTCTATTTCAGTATAGCCCTTTGCCAGGGCAGCCAAAAATTGGGAGGCTCCACATTGTCCCTGGATAGAGACGTGCATGATGGCCTGTAAACCTGAAGTGCCCATTGTAAGGAAGTGGGTGTATTTCAGTATAGCCCTTTGCCAGGGCAGCCAAAAATTGGGAGGCTCCACATTGTCCCTGGGTAGAGACGTGCATGATGGCCTCAAAACATTAAGTGTCCATTTTAAGGAAGTGGGTCTATTTCAGTATAGCCCTTTGCCAGGGCAGCCAAAAATTGGGAGGCTCCACATTGTCCCTGGATAGAGACGTGCATGATGGCCTGTAAACCTGAAGTGCCCATTGTAAGGAAGTGGGTCTATTTTAGTATAGCCCTTTGCCAGGGCAGCCAAAAATTGGGAGGCTCCACATTGTCCCTGGGTAGAGACGTGCATGATGGCCTGTAAACCTGAAGTGCCCATTGTAAGGAAGTGGGTCTATTTCAGTATAGCCCTTTGCCAGGGCAGCCAAAAATTGGGAGGCTCCACATTGTCCCTGGATAGAGACGTGCATGATGGCCTGTAAACCTGAAGTGCCCATTGTAAGGAAGTGGGTGTATTTCAGTATAGCCCTTTGCCAGGGCAGCCAAAAATTGGGAGGCTCCACATTGTCCCTGGGTAGAGACGTGCATGATGGCCTCAAAACATTAAGTGTCCATTTTAAGGAAGTGGGTCTATTTCAGTATAGCCCTTTGCCAGGGCAGCCAAAAATTGGGAGGCTCCACATTGTCCCTGGATAGAGACGTGCATGATGGCCTGTAAACCTGAAGTGCCCATTGTAAGGAAGTGGGTGTATTTCAGTATAGCCCTTAGGCAGGGCAGCCAAAAATTGGGAGGCTCCACGTTGTCCCTGGGTAGAGACGTGCATGAGGGCCTCAAAACATTGTTCCCATTGCAAAGGAGCGGGTCTCCTGTCGTTGTAATGTCCATTCTGCAAAGAATGGGCGAAAAAATTTACCACTGGGGGTATACCTGAAACAAAGACCTAACTATTGTAACGGTCATCATGATGGCGCATGAGGAGAAGGAGGAGCAGTCCAGCGATTATCCAAAGTCGAGAAGTGTACCCATGGGTGAGTGGAGGTACATGGCAAACTTTAAACTCCGCTCTCATTTGCTGGTGGTGTGGTGAAGTCTGGCCCAATCCAACCCTTGTTCATCTTTATCAGAGTCAGCCTGTCAGCATTTTCAGTTGACAGGCGGGTGCGTTTATCTGTAATGATTCCACCTGCGGCACTAAAAACACGCTCTGACAAAACGCTAGCAGCAGGGCAGGCCAGGACTTCCAAGGCGTAGAGAGCCAATTCATGCCACGTGTCCAGCTTGGATACCCAATAATTGTAAGGCACAGAGGAATGTCGGAGTACAGTTGTTCGATCTGCAAGGTACTCCTTCAGCATCTGGGCAAACTTAGGATTTCTTGTGGCACTACCCCGCACCTCAGGGGCTGTGGTACGTGAGGGGCTGAGAAAACTGTCCCACATCTTAAAGACTGTTCCCCTACCTCTGGCGGATTGGACTTGTGCCTCTCTCGGCTGTACGCCTCGGTTGTCCACTGATTCCTGACCTATGCCGCTAGCGTTTTGTGAGGGGAATGCTTTGCCTACTTCCGTGAGTATGGCCTTCCGAAACTGCTGCATTTTGGTTGACCTCTCCTCCACGGGAATAAGAGACAAAAAGTTCTCCTTGTAGCGTGGGTCTAACAGTGTTACCAACCAGTAATGATTGTCGGCCAAGATGTTCTTAACGCGAGGGTCACGAGACAGGCAGCTTACCATAAAGTCAGCCATGTGCGCCAGACTCTTAACAGCCAGGACTTCAGTAGCCTGACCAACAAGATGACTGAACATGCTGTCCTCCTCCTCCTCCTCCTCCTCCTCCTCCTCCTCATCTACCCTGTCCTCTGGCCAGCCACGCTGAATCGAGGATATGACTGGTGTGCATGTCATATCCTCAATTTGGCCGGAGAGTTGCTCCATGTCTTCATCCTCCTCCTCGTCATAGTCCTCCACTGCACGTTGTGATGAGACGAGGCTGGGCTGTGTGTTATCACCCACACCCACTACTGTTTCTTGCTGCAACTCATCGCGCTCCGCCTGCAATGCATCATGTTTGTTTTTCAGCAGGGACCGTTTTAGAAGGCAGAGTAGCGGTATGGTGACGCTAATAATGGCGTCATCACCACTCACCATCTTGGTGGAGTCCTCAAAGTTTTGGAGGATGGTACATAGGTCTGACATCCATCTCCACTCCTCAGGTGTTATGTGTGGAGTTTGACCCATTTCCCGACGGCTTAGGTGATGCAGGTACTCGACAACTGCCCTCTTCTGCTCACATATCCTGACCAACATGTGCAGAGTTGAATTCCAACGCGTGGGGACATCACACACCAGTCTGTGAGCCGGAAGATGCAAACGGCGCTGAAAGCCGGCAAGGCCGGCTGAAGCAGTAGGTGACTTTCGAAAATGTGCAGACAGGCGGCGAACTTTTACCAGCAGATCAGACAGCTCTGGGTATGACTTTATAAACCGCTGAACCACGAGGTTGAGCACATGGGCCACGCATGGAACATGTGTCAGCTGGCCTCGCCTCAAAGCCGCCACCAGGTTCCGGCCATTGTCACAAACGACCTTTCCTGGCTTTAGGTTCAGAGGTGTGAGCCAGTGATCTGCCTGCTGTTTCAGAGCTGTCCACAGCTCTTCTGCATTGTGGGGTTTGTCACCTATGCAGATTAGCTTCAGCACAGCCTGTTGCCGCTTCGCCGAGGCAGTGCTGCAGTGCTTCCAGCTTGTGACTGGTGTGGAGGGCACAGTGGATGAGGATGCGCAGGAGGAGGAGGAGGCTGAAGAGCATGACATTCCGGAGCTGTAGAGTGTGGGTGAAACACTGACTGAGGTAGGGCCTGCAAACCTTGGTGTGGGAAGGACGTGTTGCGTCCCTCGCTCAGACTGGGTCCCAGCTTCCACAATATTAACCCAGTGTGCCGTCAACGAGATGTAGCGGCCTTGCCCACAAGCACTTGTCCACGTGTCTGTGGTTAGGTGGACCTTGGGTGAAACAGCGTTGTTCAGGGCACGTGTGATGTTTTGTGACACGTGGTTATGCAACGCGGGGACGGCACACCGGGAGAAATAGTGGCGGCTGGGGACCGAGTAACGTGGGACAGCTGCCGCCATCAGGTCACGGAATGCTTCTGTCTCCACCAGCCTAAAAGGCAACATTTCCAGCGCAAGCAGTCGCGAAATGTTAGCATTTAGAACTGTGGCATGTGGGGTGTTGGCAGTGTATTTGCGCCTGCGTTCAAAGGTTTGCTGAATGGATAACTGAACGCTGCGCTGGGACAAGGACGTGCTTGATGATGGTGTTCTTTCTGCGTAGGCAACTGCAGGTGCAGGAGTGGAGGAGGCTTGTTCGCAAGCAGCATGGACAGAGGAT
The DNA here is from genome assembly GCF_048569485.1 of Anomaloglossus baeobatrachus. Taxonomy (NCBI): domain Eukaryota; kingdom Metazoa; phylum Chordata; class Amphibia; order Anura; family Aromobatidae; genus Anomaloglossus; species Anomaloglossus baeobatrachus. The sequence continues at coordinate 150,494 of NW_027441936.1, read as the reverse complement.
TGGCTCGCATGCACAACCAGCGAAGACGTAGCAGTGACATCAGCAAGCACTGCTCCTCGACTCTGTTGTACTTCCCACAAAGTCGGGTGCTTGGCTGACATGTGCCTGATCATGCTGGTGGTGGTCAGGCTGCTAGTTTTGGTACCCCTGCTGATGCTGGCACGGCAGGTGTTGCAAATGGCCTTTTTTGAATCATCTGGATCCAACTTAAAAAACTGCCAGACTCGTGAAGACCTAACATTTGTACAGGCACCTTGTGTCGTCGTGTTGTTCCGGGGAACGGTTGCCTGACTTCTGCCTGGGGCCACCACCCTGCTTCTTACTGCCTGTTGTGATGCTACGCCTCCCTCCCCCTGTGCACTGCTGTCCTCGCTCTGCATATCCTCCTGCCAGGTTGGGTCAGTTACTGGATCATCCACCACGTCGTCTTCCTCTTCCGCACCCTGCTCCTCCTCCTGACTTGCTGACAATTGTGTCTCATCATCGTCCACCACTTGTTGAGACACGTTGCCAACTTCGTGAGAACGTGGCTGCTCAAATATTTGGCCATCTGTACAGACGATCTCCTCATGACCCACTTCAATATGAGCTGGCGAGAGGCCAGAATGTGTGAATGGAAACGTGAACAGCTCTTCCGAGTGTCCAAGTGTGGGATCATTAATGTCCGAGGAGGACGTGTACTCAGCCTGGTGGTAGGAAGGAGGATCAGGTTCAGAAATGTGCGGTGCAGTATCACGGCTACTGACACTTGACCGTGTGGAAGACAGAGTGTTTGTGGTGGTGCCAATCTGACTGGAAGCATTATCCGCTATCCAACTAACAACCTGTTGACACTGGTCTTGGTTCAAGAGCGGTGTACTGCTGCGGTCCCCAAGAATTTGGGACAGGACGTGCGAGCGACTAGATGTGGCCCTTTGTTGTGGCGAAATTAGAGCTTGCCCACGACCTCGGCCTCTGCCTGCACCACCATCACGTCCACTTCCTTGTTCCTTGCCAATGCCCTTGCGCATTTTGCAATGCTGTGCACTGCTGACGTGTATATTCACTACTTGTGCGTTATATCAAAGTTTCTGGAAATTGCACACAAGTGCACCTGTACGCTGCCACCGACAGGCACACACGTGCGGTTTTTAAATGCAAGCACGGACGCAATAATAACCTAACACAGGTTTTAGGAGCAAAAATTAAGAACTCTGACACTATCAGCCACTGCTGACTGACGTGTATTATACACTACACTTGTGCGTTATATAATAGTTTGGTAAACGCACACCAGTGCACCTGTACGCTGCCACCAACAGGCACACACGTGCGGTTTTAAAAACCAAGCACGGACGCAATAATAACCTAACACAGGTTTTAGGAGCAAAAATTAAGAACTCTGACACTATCAGCCACTGCTGACTGACGTGTATTATACACTACACTTGTGCGTTATATAATAGTTTGGTAAACGCACACCAGTGCACCTGTACGCTGCCACCAACAGGCACACACGTGCGGTTTTAAAAACCAAGCACGGACGCAATAATAACCTAACACAGGTTTTAGGAGCAAAAATTAAGAACTCTGACACTATCAGCCACTGCTGACTGACGTGTATTATACACTACACTTGTGTGTTATATAATAGTTTGGTAAACGCACACCAGTGCACCTGTACGCTGCCACCAACAGGCACACACGTGCGGTTTTAAAAACCAAGCACGGACGCAATAATAACCTAACACAGGTTTTAGGAGCAAAAATTAAGAACTCTGACACTATCAGCCACTGCTGACTGACGTGTATTATACACTACACTTGTGCGTTATATAATAGTTTGGTAAACGCACACCAGTGCACCTGTACGCTGCCACCAACAGGCACACACGTGCGGTTTTAAAAACCAAGCACGGACGCAATAATAACCTAACACAGGTTTTAGGAGCAAAAATTAAGAACTCTGACACTATCAGCCACTGCTGACTGACGTGTATTATACACTACACTTGTGCGTTATATAATAGTTTGGTAAACGCACACCAGTGCACCTGTACGCTGCCACCAACAGGCACACACGTGCGGTTTTAAAAACCAAGCACGGACGCAATAATAACCTAACACAGGTTTTAGGAGCAAAAATTAAGAACTCTGACACTATCAGCCACTGCTGACTGACGTGTATTATACACTACACTTGTGCGTTATATAATAGTTTGGTAAACGCACACCAGTGCACCTGTACGCTGCCACCAACAGGCACACACGTGCGGTTTTAAAAACCAAGCACGGACGCAATAATAACCTAACACAGGTTTTAGGAGCAAAAATTAAGAACTCTGACACTATCAGCCACTGCTGACTGACGTGTATTATACACTACACTTGTGCGTTATATAATAGTTTGGTAAACGCACACCAGTGCACCTGTACGCTGCCACCAACAGGCACACACGTGCGGTTTTAAAAACCAAGCACGGACGCAATAATAACCTAACACAGGTTTTAGGAGCAAAAATTAAGAACTCTGACACTATCAGCCACTGCTGACTGACGTGTATTATACACTACACTTGTGCGTTATATAATAGTTTGGTAAACGCACACCAGTGCACCTGTACGCTGCCACCAACAGGCACACACGTGCGGTTTTAAAAACCAAGCACGGACGCAATAATAACCTAACACAGGTTTTAGGAGCAAAAATTAAGAACTCTGACACTATCAGCCACTGCTGACTGACGTGTATTATACACTACACTTGTGCGTTATATAATAGTTTGGTAAACGCACACCAGTGCACCTGTACGCTGCCACCAACAGGCACACACGTGCGGTTTTAAAAACCAAGCACGGACGCAATAATAACCTAACACAGGTTTTAGGAGCAAAAATTAAGAACTCTGACACTATCAGCCACTGCTGACTGACGTGTATTATACACTACACTTGTGCGTTATATAATAGTTTGGTAAACGCACACCAGTGCACCTGTACGCTGCCACCAACAGGCACACACGTGCGGTTTTAAAAACCAAGCACGGACGCAATAATAACCTAACACAGGTTTTAGGAGCAAAAATTAAGAACTCTGACACTATCAGCCACTGCTGACTGACGTGTATTATACACTACACTTGTGCGTTATATAATAGTTTGGTAAACGCACACCAGTGCACCTGTACGCTGCCACCAACAGGCACACACGTGCGGTTTTAAAAACCAAGCACGGACGCAATAATAACCTAACACAGGTTTTAGGAGCAAAAATTAAGAACTCTGACACTATCAGCCACTGCTGACTGACGTGTATTATACACTACACTTGTGCGTTATATAATAGTTTGGTAAACGCACACCAGTGCACCTGTACGCTGCCACCAACAGGCACACACGTGCGGTTTTAAAAACCAAGCACGGACGCAATAATAACCTAACACAGGTTTTAGGAGCAAAAATTAAGAACTCTGACACTATCAGCCACTGCTGACTGACGTGTATTATACACTACACTTGTGCGTTATATAATAGTTTGGTAAACGCACACCAGTGCACCTGTACGCTGCCACCAACAGGCACACACGTGCGGTTTTAAAAACCAAGCACGGACGCAATAATAACCTAACACAGGTTTTAGGAGCAAAAATTAAGAACTCTGACACTATCAGCCACTGCTGACTGACGTGTATTATACACTACACTTGTGCGTTATATAATAGTTTGGTAAACGCACACCAGTGCACCTGTACGCTGCCACCAACAGGCACACACGTGCGGTTTTAAAAACCAAGCACGGACGCAATAATAACCTAACACAGGTTTTTTTGGGGAGCGACAATTACAGTACAGACAAGTCAGACACTATCTGGACTGTTTTACACTGTGTACACCAGCCCCAGATATGAAGGCTGGTATACGGTCACCACTACCCTGCCTGCCTGCCTGCCTGTATACTGCTACAATAGTCCTGACAAGGACTCTTTTGGTCACTAGCCTGTAGTCAGACCTGGCTATACCCTGCCTGTATATAGCAACAATAGTCCTGAGAAGGACTCTGCTACTGTACGCCGACCTGGCTATACCCTGCCTGCCTGTATACAACTAGAATAGTCCTGAGAAGGACTTTTGGTCACACTGTTTGCAGCCCTGCAACTGAAAAAGCTATAAAGGGCCGCAAAGCTTTCCCTGAATCAGCGACACTCTCCCTACACTCACTGTCAGAATAGCTGTGAGCAGAGCACAGCGCGCCGGCCTATATAAAGGCTCGGTGACGCTGTGCAGGCCGGCCAATCACTGCAATTCCACAACTAACAGGGCTGTGGCATTGCAGTGGTCTGCCAGCCAATCCCTGCATGAGGGCTGGCTCTCAAAAGAGCGCCAACATGCAGAAATGAAGACCACGAGTAAAGCACGAGTATCGCGAGATTACTCGGTCCCCGCCGAGCAGCCCGAGTACAGTGATACTCGTGCGAGTACCGAGTAGTGACAAGCATGCTCGCTCATCACTAAATATCATCTCCACCAAACAGGACAAGCTTGCATCTGTTATAGTTTTGGAGAAAAATGTGTTCATTTCATGTATGCGCGAAATGCCTTAAAAATGGCTTTAAAATGGATTTGGAGCATGGAGACGATTATCTCGGGATTGCAAGATAACCAAACAAAACTTTAGTGGATTTCTACTTATTTTATTAAATATCATCTCCACCAAACAGGACAAGCTTGCATGTGCTATAGTTTTGGAGAAAAATGTGTTCATTTCATGTATGCGCAAAATGCCTTTGAAATGGCTTTAAAATGGATTTGGAGCATGGAGACGATTATCTCGGGATTGCAAGATAACCAAACAAAACTTTTAGTGGATTTCTACTTATTTTATTAAATATCATCTCCACCAAACAGGACAAGCTTGCATGTGTTATAGTTTTGGAGAAAAATGTGTTCATTTCATGTATGCGCAAAATGCCTTTGAAATGGCTTTAAAATGGATTTGGAGCATGGAGACGATTATCTCAGGATGGCAATATAAACAAACGAAACTTTTAGTAGATTTCTACTTATTTTATTAAATATTATCTCCACCAAACAGGACAAGCTTGCATCTGTTATAGTTTTGGAGAAAAATGTGTTCATTTCATGTATGCGCGAAATGCCTTAAAAATGGCTTTAAAATGGATTTGGAGCATGGAGACGATTATCTCTGGATTGCAAGATAACCAAACAAAACTTTTAGTGGATTTCTACTTATTTTATTAAATATCATCTCCACCAAACAGGACAAGCTTGCATCTGTTATAGTTTTGGAGAAAAATGTGTTCATTTCATGTATGCGCGAAATGCCTTAAAAATGGCTTTAAAATGGATTTGGAGCATGGAGACGATTATCTCGGGATTGCAAGATAACCAAACAAAACTTTTAGTGGATTTCTACTTATTTTATTAAATATCATCTCCATCAAACAGGACAAGCTTGCATCTGTTATAGTTTTGGAGAAAAATGTGTTCATTTCATGTATGCGCGAAATGCCTTAAAAATGGCTTTAAAATGGATTTGGAGCATGGAGACGATTATCTCGGGATTGCAAGATAACCAAACAAAACTTTTAGTGGAATTTAACGTATTTTATTAAATATCATCTCCACCAAACAGGACAAGCTTGCATCTGTTATAGTTTTGGAGAAAAATGTGTTCATTTCATGTATGCGCGAAATGCCTTAAAAATGGCTTTAAAATGGATTTGGAGCATGGAGACGATTATCTCGGGATTGCAAGATAACCAAACAAAACTTTTAGTGGATTTCTACTTATTTTATTAAATATCATCTCCACCAAACAGGACAAGCTTGCATCTGTTATAGTTTTGGAGAAAAATGTGTTCATTTCATGTATGCGCGAAATGCCTTAAAAATGGCTTTAAAATGGATTTGGAGCATGGAGACGATTATCTCGGGATTGCAAGATAACCAAACAAAACTTTTAGTGGATTTCTACTTATTTTATTAAATATCATCTCCACCAAACAGGACAAGCTTGCATGTGTTATAGTTTTGGAGAAAAATGTGTTCATTTCATGTATGCGCAAAATGCCTTTGAAATGGCTTTAAAATGGATTTGGAACATGGAGACGATTATCTCAGGATGGCAATATAAACAAACGAAACTTTTAGTTGATTTCTACTTATTTTATTAAATATTATCTCCACCAAACAGGACAAGCTTGCATCTGTTATAGTTTTGGAGAAAAATGTGTTCATTTCATGTATGCGCGAAATGCCTTAAAAATGGCTTTAAAATGGATTTGGAGCATGGAGACGATTATCTCGGGATTGCAAGATAACCAAACAAAACTTTTAGTGGATTTCTACTTATTTTATTAAATATCATCTCCACCAAACAGGACAAGCTTGCATCTGTTATAGTTTTGGAGAAAAATGTGTTCATTTCATGTATGCGCGAAATGCCTTAAAAATGGCTTTAAAATGGATTTGGAGCATGGAGACGATTATCTCGGGATTGCAAGATAACCAAACAAAACTTTTAGTGGATTTCTACTTATTTTATTAAATATCATCTCCACCAAACAGGACAAGCTTGCATCTGTTTTAGTTTTGGAGAAAAATGTGTTCATTTCATGTATGCGCGAAATGCCTTAAAAATGGCTTTAAAATGGATTTGGAGCATGGAGACGATTATCTCGGGATTGCAAGATAACCAAACAAAACTTTTAGTGGATTTCTACTTATTTTATTAAATATCATCTCCACCAAACAGGACCAGCTTGCATCTGTTATAGTTTTGGAGAAAAATGTGTTCATTTCATGTATGCGCGAAATGCCTTAAAAATGGCTTTAAAATGGATTTGGAGCATGGAGACGATTATCTCGGGATTGCAAGATAACCAAACAAAACTTTTAGTGGATTTCTACTTATTTTATTAAATATCATCTCCACCAAACAGGACAAGCTTGCATCTGTTATAGTTTTGGAGAAAAATGTGTTCATTTCATGTATGCGCGAAATGCCTTAAAAATGGCTTTAAAATGGATTTGGAGCATGGAGACGATTATCTCGGGATTGCAATATAACCAAACAAAACTTTTAGTGCATTTCTACTTATTTTATTAAATATCATCTCCACCAAACAGGACAAGCTTGCATCTGTTATAGTTTTGGAGAAAAATGTGTTCATTTCATGTATGCGCGAAATGCCTTGAAAATGGCTTTAAAATGGATTTGGAGCATGGAGACGATTATCTCGGGATTGCAAGATAACCAAACAAAACTTTTAGTGGATTTCTACTTATTTTATTAAATATCATCTCCACGAAACAGGACAAGCTTGCATCTGTTATAGTTTTGGAGAAAAATGTGTTCATTTCATGTATGCGCGAAATGCCTTAAAAATGGCTTTAAAATGGATTTGGAGCATGGAGACGATTATCTCGGGATTGCAAGATAACCAAACAAAACTTTTAGTGGATTTCTACTTATTTTATTAAATATCATCTCCACCAAACAGGACAAGCTTGCATGTGCTATAGTTTTGGAGAAAAATGTGTTCATTTCATGTATGCGCAAAATGCCTTTGAAATGGCTTTAAAATGGATTTGGAGCATGGAGACGATTATCTCGGGATTGCAAGATAACCAAACAAAACTTTTAGTGGATTTCTACTTATTTTATTAAATATCATCTCCACCAAACAGGACAAGCTTGCATCTGTTATAGTTTTGGAGAAAAATGTGTTCATTTCATGTATGCGCGAAATGCCTTAAAAATGGCTTTAAAATGGATTTGGAGCATGGAGACGATTATCTCGGGATTGCAAGATAACCAAACAAAACTTTTAGTGGATTTCTACTTATTTTATTAAATATCATCTCCACCAAACAGGACAAGCTTGCATCTGTTATAGTTTTGGAGAAAAATGTGTTCATTTCATGTATGCGCGAAATGCCTTAAAAATGGCTTTAAAATGGATTTGGAGCATGGAGACGATTATCTCGGGATTGCAAGATAACCAAACAAAACTTTTAGTGGATTTCTACTTATTTTATTAAATATCATCTCCACCAAACAGGACAAGCTTGCATGTGTTATAGTTTTGGAGAAAAATGTGTTCATTTCATGTATGCGCAAAATGCCTTTGAAATGGCTTTAAAATGGATTTGGAGCATGGAGACGATTATCTCAGGATGGCAATATAAACAAACGAAACTTTTAGTAGATTTCTACTTATTTTATTAAATATTATCTCCACCAAACAGGACAAGCTTGCATCTGTTATAGTTTTGGAGAAAAATGTGTTCATTTCATGTATGCGCGAAATGCCTTAAAAATGGCTTTAAAATGGATTTGGAGCATGGAGACGATTATCTCGGGATTGCAAGATAACCAAACAAAACTTTTAGTGGATTTCTACTTATTTTATTAAATATCATCTCCACCAAACAGGACAAGCTTGCATCTGTTATAGTTTTGGAGAAAAATGTGTTCATTTCATGTATGCGCGAAATGCCTTAAAAATGGCTTTAAAATGGATTTGGAGCATGGAGACGATTATCTCGGGATTGCAAGATAACCAAACAAAACTTTTAGTGGATTTCTACTTATTTTATTAAATATCATCTCCATCAAACAGGACAAGCTTGCATCTGTTATAGTTTTGGAGAAAAATGTGTTCATTTCATGTATGCGCGAAATGCCTTAAAAATGGCTTTAAAATGGATTTGGAGCATGGAGACGATTATCTCGGGATTGCAAGATAACCAAACAAAACTTTTAGTGGAATTTAACTTATTTTATTAAATATCATCTCCACCAAACAGGACAAGCTTGCATCTGTTATAGTTTTGGAGAAAAATGTGTTCATTTCATGTATGCGCGAAATGCCTTAAAAATGGCTTTAAAATGGATTTGGAGCATGGAGACGATTATCTCGGGATTGCAAGATAACCAAACAAAACTTTTAGTGGATTTCTACTTATTTTATTAAATATCATCTCCACCAAACAGGACAAGCTTGCATCTGTTATAGTTTTGGAGAAAAATGTGTTCATTTCATGTATGCGCGAAATGCCTTAAAAATGGCTTTAAAATGGATTTGGAGCATGGAGACGATTATCTCGGGATTGCAAGATAACCAAACAAAACTTTTAGTGGATTTCTACTTATTTTATTAAATATCATCTCCACCAAACAGGACAAGCTTGCATGTGTTTTAGTTTTGGAGAAAAATGTGTTCATTTCATGTATGAGCAAAATGCCTTTGAAATGGCTTTAAAATGGATTTGGAGCATGGAGACGATTATCTCAGGATGGCAATATAAACAAACGAAACTTTTAGTAGATTTCTACTTATTTTATTAAATATTATCTCCACCAAACAGGACAAGCTTGCATCTGTTATAGTTTTGGAGAAAAATGTGTTCATTTCATGTATGCGCAAAATGCCTTAAAAATGGCTTTAAAATGGATTTGGAGCATGGAGACGATTATCTCGGGATTGCAAGATAACCAAACAAAACTTTTAGTGGATTTCTACTTATTTTATTAAATATCATCTCCACCAAACAGGACAAGCTTGCATCTGTTATAGTTTTGGAGAAAAATGTGTTCATTTCATGTATGCGCGAAATGCCTTAAAAATGGCTTTAAAATGGATTTGGAGCATGGAGACGATTATCTCGGGATTGCAAGATAACCAAACAAAACTTTTAGTGGATTTCTACTTATTTTATTAAATATCATCTCCACCAAACAGGACAAGCTTGCATCTGTTATAGTTTTGGAGAAAAATGTGTTCATTTCATGTATGCGCGAAATGCCTTAAAAATGGCTTTAAAATGGATTTGGAGCATGGAGACGATTATCTCGGGATTGCAAGATAACCAAACAAAACTTTTAGTGGATTTCTACTTATTTTATTAAATATCATCTCCACCAAACAGGACCAGCTTGCATCTGTTATAGTTTTGGAGAAAAATGTGTTCATTTCATGTATGCGCGAAATGCCTTAAAAATGGCTTTAAAATGGATTTGGAGCATGGAGACGATTATCTCGGGATTGCAAGATAACCAAACAAAACTTTTAGTGGATTTCTACTTATTTTATTAAATATCATCTCCACCAAACAGGACAAGCTTGCATCTGTTATAGTTTTGGAGAAAAATGTGTTCATTTCATGTATGCGCGAAATGCCTTAAAAATGGCTTTAAAATGGATTTGGAGCATGGAGACGATTATCTCGGGATTGCAAGATAACCAAACAAAACTTTTAGTGCATTTCTACTTATTTTATTAAATATCATCTCCACCAAACAGGACAAGCTTGCATCTGTTATAGTTTTGGAGAAAAATGTGTTCATTTCATGTATGCGCGAAATGCCTTAAAAATGGCTTTAAAATGGATTTGGAGCATGGAGACGATTATCTCGGGATTGCAAGATAACCAAACAAAACTTTTAGTGGATTTCTACTTATTTTATTAAATATCATCTCCACCAAACAGGACCAGCTTGCATCTGTTATAGTTTTGGAGAAAAATGTGTTCATTTCATGTATGCGCGAAATGCCTTAAAAATGGCTTTAAAATGGATTTGGAGCATGGAGACGATTATCTCGGGATTGCAAGATAACCAAACAAAACTTTTAGTGGATTTCTACTTATTTTATTAAATATCATCTCCACCAAACAGGACAAGCTTGCATCTGTTATAGTTTTGGAGAAAAATGTGTTCATTTCATGTATGCGTGAAATGCCTTAAAAATGGCTTTAAAATGGATTTGGAGCATGGAGACGATTATCTCGGGATTGCAATATAACCAAACAAAACTTTTAGTGCATTTCTACTTATTTTATTAAATATCATCTCCACCAAACAGGACAAGCTTGCATCTGTTATAGTTTTGGAGAAAAATGTGTTCATTTCATGTATGCGCGAAATGCCTTAAAAATGGCTTTAAAATGGATTTGGAGCATGGAGACGATTATCTCGGGATTGCAATATAACCAAACAAAACTTTTAGTGCATTTCTACTTATTTTATTAAATATCATCTCCACCAAACAGGACAAGCTTTCATCTGTTATAGTTTTGGAGAAAAATGTGTTCATTTCATGTATGCGCGAAATGCCTTAAAAATGGCTTTAAAATGGATTTGGAGCATGGAGACGATTATCTCGGGATTGCAATATAACCAAACAAAACTTTTAGTGCATTTCTACTTATTTTATTAAATATCATCTCCACCAAACAGGACAAGCTTGCATCTGTTATAGTTTTGGAGAAAAATGTGTTCATTTCATGTATGCGCGAAATGCCTTAAAAATGGCTTTAAAATGGATTTGGAGCATGGAGACGATTATCTCGGGATTGCAAGATAACCAAACAAAACTTTTAGTGGATTTCTACTTATTTTATTAAATATCATCTCCACCAAACAGGACAAGCTTGCATCTGTTATAGTTTTGGAGAAAAATGTGTTCATTTCATGTATGCGCGAAATGCCTTAAAAATGGCTTTAAAATGGATTTGGAGCATGGAGACGATTATCTCGGGATTGCAAGATAACCAAACAAAACTTTTAGTGGATTTCTACTTATTTTATTAAATATCATCTCCACCAAACAGGACAAGCTTGCATGTGTTATAGTTTTGGAGAAAAATGTGTTCATTTCATGTATGCGCAAAATGCCTTTGAAATGGCTTTAAAATGGATTTGGAGCATGGAGACGATTATCTCAGGATGGCAATATAAACAAACGAAACTTTTAGTAGATTTCTACTTATTTTATTAAATATTATCTCCACCAAACAGGACAAGCTTGCATCTGTTATAGTTTTGGAGAAAAATGTGTTCATTTCATGTATGCGCGAAATGCCTTAAAAATGGCTTTAAAATGGATTTGGAGCATGGAGACGATTATCTCGGGATTGCAAGATAACCAAACAAAACTTTTAGTGGATTTCTACTTATTTTATTAAATAGCATCTCCACCAAACAGGACAAGCTTGCATCTGTTATAGTTTTGGAGAAAAATGTGTTCATTTCATGTATGCGCGAAATGCCTTAAAAATGGCTTTAAAATGGATTTGGAGCATGGAGACGATTATCTCGGGATTGCAAGATAACCAAACAAAACTTTTAGTGGATTTCTACTTATTTTATTAAATATCATCTCCACCAAACAGGACAAGCTTGCATCTGTTATAGTTTTGGAGAAAAATGTGTTCATTTCATGTATGCGCGAAATGCCTTAAAAATGGCTTTAAAATGGATTTGGAGCATGGAGACGATTATCTCGGGATTGCAAGATAACCAAACAAAACTTTTAGTGGATTTCTACTTATTTTATTAAATATCATCTCCACCAAACAGGACCAGCTTGCATCTGTTATAGTTTTGGAGAAAAATGTGTTCATTTCATGTATGCGCGAAATGCCTTAAAAATGGCTTTAAAATGGATTTGGAGCATGGAGACGATTATCTCGGGATTGCAAGATAACCAAACAAAACTTTTAGTGGATTTCTATTTATTTTATTAAATATCATCTCCACCAAACAGGACAAGCTTGCATCTGTTATAGTTTTGGAGAAAAATGTGTTCATTTCATGTATGCGCGAAATGCCTTAAAAATGGCTTTAAAATGGATTTGGAGCATGGAGACGATTATCTCGGGATTGCAAGATAACCAAACAAAACTTTTAGTGGAGTTCTACTTATTTTATTAAATATCATCTCCACCAAACAGGACAAGCTTGCATCTGTTATAGTTTTGGAGAAAAATGTGTTCATTTCATGTATGCGCGAAATGCCTTAAAAATGGCTTTAAAATGGATTTGGAGCATGGAGACGATTATCTCGGGATTGCAAGATAACCAAACAAAAATTTTAGTGGATTTCTACTTATTTTATTAAATATCATCTCCACCAAACAGGACAAGCTTGCATCTGTTATAGTTTTGGAGAAAAATGTGTTCATTTCATGTATGCGCGAAATGCCTTAAAAATGGCTTTAAAATGGATTTGGAGCATGGAGACGATTATCTCGGGATTGCAAGATAACCAAACAAAACTTTTAGTGGATTTCTACTTATTTTATTAAATATCATCTCCACCAAACAGGACAAGCTTGCATCTGTTATAGTTTTTGAGAAAAATGTGTTCATTTCATGTATGCGTGAAATGCCTTAAAAATGGCTTTAAAATGGATTTGGAGCATGGAGACGATTATCTCGGGATTGCAAGATAACCAAACAAAACTTTTAGTGGATTTCTACTTATTTTATTAAATATCATCTCCACCAAACAGGACAAGCTTGCATGTGTTATAGTTTTGGAGAAAAATGTGTTCATTTCATGTATGCGCAAAATGCCTTTGAAATGGCTTTAAAATGGATTTGGAGCATGGAGACGATTATCTCAGGATGGCAATATAAACAAACGAAACTTTTAGTAGATTTCTACTTATTTTATTAAATATTATCTCCACCAAACAGGACAAGCTTGCATCTGTTATAGTTTTGGAGAAAAATGTGTTCATTTCATGTATGCGCGAAATGCCTTAAAAATGGCTTTAAAATGGATTTGGAGCATGGAGACGATTATCTCGGGATTGCAAGATAACCAAACAAAACTTTTAGTGGATTTCTACTTATTTTATTAAATATCATCTCCACCAAACAGGACAAGCTTGCATCTGTTATAGTTTTGGAGAAAAATGTGTTCATTTCATGTATGCGCGAAATGCCTTAAAAATGGCTTTAAAATGGATTTGGAGCATGGAGACGATTATCTCGGGATTGCAAGATAACCAAACAAAACTTTTAGTGGATTTCTACTTATTTTATTAAATATCATCTCCACCAAACAGGACAAGCTTGCATCTGTTATAGTTTTGGAGAAAAATGTGTTCATTTCATGTATGCGCGAAATGCCTTAAAAATGGCTTTAAAATGGATTTGGAGCATGGAGACGATTATCTCGGGATTGCAAGATAACCAAACAAAACTTTTAGTGGATTTCTACTTATTTTATTAAATATCATCTCCACCAAACAGGACAAGCTTGCATCTGTTATAGTTTTGGAGAAAAATGTGTTCATTTCATGTATGCGCGAAATGCCTTAAAAATGGCTTTAAAATGGATTTGGAGCATGGAGACGATTATCTCGGGATTGCAAGATAACCAAACAAAACTTTTAGTGGATTTCTACTTATTTTATTAAATATCATCTCCACCAAACAGGACAAGCTTGCATCTGTTATAGTTTTGGAGAAAAATGTGTTCATTTCATGTATGCGCGAAATGCCTTAAAAATGGCTTTAAAATGGATTTGGAGCATGGAGACGATTATCTCGGGATTGCAAGATAACCAAACAAAACTTTTAGTGGATTTCTACTTATTTTATTAAATATCATCTCCACCAAACAGGACAAGCTTGCATCTGTTATAGTTTTGGAGAAAAATGTGTTCATTTCATGTATGCGCGAAATGCCTTAAAAATGGCTTTAAAATGGATTTGGAGCATGGAGACGATTATCTCGGGATTGCAATATAACCAAACAAAACTTTTAGTGGATTTCTACTTATTTTATTAAATATCATCTCCACCAAACAGGACAAGCTTGCATCTGTTATAGTTTTGGAGAAAAATGTGTTCATTTCATGTATGCGCGAAATGCCTTAAAAATGGCTTTAAAATGGATTTGGAGCATGGAGACGATTATCTCTGGATTGCAAGATAACCAAACAAAACTTTTAGTGGATTTCTACTTATTTTATTAAATATCATCTCCACCAAACAGGACAAGCTTGCATCTGTTATAGTTTTGGAGAAAAATGTGTTCATTTCATGTATGCGCGAAATGCCTTAAAAATGGCTTTAAAATGGATTTGGAGCATGGAGACGATTATCTCGGGATTGCAAGATAACCAAACAAAACTTTTAGTGGATTTCTACTTATTTTATTAAATATCATCTCCATCAAACAGGACAACCTTGCATCTGTTATAGTTTTGGAGAAAAATGTGTTCATTTCATGTATGCGCGAAATGCCTTAAAAATGGCTTTAAAATGGATTTGGAGCATGGAGACGATTATCTCGGGATTGCAAGATAACCAAACAAAACTTTTAGTGGAATTTAACTTATTTTATTAAATATCATCTCCACCAAACAGGACAAGCTTGCATCTGTTATAGTTTTGGAGAAAAATGTGTTCATTTCATGTATGCGCGAAATGCCTTAAAAATGGCTTTAAAATGGATTTGGAGCATGGAGACGATTATCTCGGGATTGCAAGATAACCAAACAAAAATTTTAGTGGATTTCTACTTATTTTATTAAATATCATCTCCACCAAACAGGACAAGCTTGCATCTGTTATAGTTTTGGAGAAAAATGTGTTCATTTCATGTATGCGCGAAATGCCTTAAAAATGGCTTTAAAATGGATTTGGAGCATGGAGACGATTATCTCGGGATTGCAAGATAACCAAACAAAACTTTTAGTGGATTTCTACTTATTTTATTAAATATCATCTCCACCAAACAGGACAAGCTTGCATCTGTTATAGTTTTTGAGAAAAATGTGTTCATTTCATGTATGCGTGAAATGCCTTAAAAATGGCTTTAAAATGGATTTGGAGCATGGAGACGATTATCTCGGGATTGCAAGATAACCAAACAAAACTTTTAGTGGATTTCTACTTATTTTATTAAATATCATCTCCACCAAACAGGACAAGCTTGCATGTGTTATAGTTTTGGAGAAAAATGTGTTCATTTCATGTATGCGCAAAATGCCTTTGAAATGGCTTTAAAATGGATTTGGAGCATGGAGACGATTATCTCAGGATGGCAATATAAACAAACGAAACTTTTAGTAGATTTCTACTTATTTTATTAAATATTATCTCCACCAAACAGGACAAGCTTGCATCTGTTATAGTTTTGGAGAAAAATGTGTTCATTTCATGTATGCGCGAAATGCCTTAAAAATGGCTTTAAAATGGATTTGGAGCATGGAGACGATTATCTCGGGATTGCAAGATAACCAAACAAAACTTTTAGTGGATTTCTACTTATTTTATTAAATATCATCTCCACCAAACAGGACAAGCTTGCATCTGTTATAGTTTTGGAGAAAAATGTGTTCATTTCATGTATGCGCGAAATGCCTTAAAAATGGCTTTAAAATGGATTTGGAGCATGGAGACGATTATCTCGGGATTGCAAGATAACCAAACAAAACTTTTAGTGGATTTCTACTTATTTTATTAAATATCATCTCCACCAAACAGGACAAGCTTGCATCTGTTATAGTTTTGGAGAAAAATGTGTTCATTTCATGTATGCGCGAAATGCCTTAAAAATGGCTTTAAAATGGATTTGGAGCATGGAGACGATTATCTCGGGATTGCAAGATAACCAAACAAAACTTTTAGTGGATTTCTACTTATTTTATTAAATATCATCTCCACCAAACAGGACAAGCTTGCATCTGTTATAGTTTTGGAGAAAAATGTGTTCATTTCATGTATGCGCGAAATGCCTTAAAAATGGCTTTAAAATGGATTTGGAGCATGGAGACGATTATCTCGGGATTGCAAGATAACCAAACAAAACTTTTAGTGGATTTCTACTTATTTTATTAAATATCATCTCCACCAAACAGGACAAGCTTGCATCTGTTATAGTTTTGGAGAAAAATGTGTTCATTTCATGTATGCGCGAAATGCCTTAAAAATGGCTTTAAAATGGATTTGGAGCATGGAGACGATTATCTCGGGATTGCAAGATAACCAAACAAAACTTTTAGTGGATTTCTACTTATTTTATTAAATATCATCTCCACCAAACAGGACAAGCTTGCATCTGTTATAGTTTTGGAGAAAAATGTGTTCATTTCATGTATGCGCGAAATGCCTTAAAAATGGCTTTAAAATGGATTTGGAGCATGGAGACGATTATCTCGGGATTGCAATATAACCAAACAAAACTTTTAGTGGATTTCTACTTATTTTATTAAATATCATCTCCACCAAACAGGACAAGCTTGCATCTGTTATAGTTTTGGAGAAAAATGTGTTCATTTCATGTATGCGCGAAATGCCTTAAAAATGGCTTTAAAATGGATTTGGAGCATGGAGACGATTATCTCTGGATTGCAAGATAACCAAACAAAACTTTTAGTGGATTTCTACTTATTTTATTAAATATCATCTCCACCAAACAGGACAAGCTTGCATCTGTTATAGTTTTGGAGAAAAATGTGTTCATTTCATGTATGCGCGAAATGCCTTAAAAATGGCTTTAAAATGGATTTGGAGCATGGAGACGATTATCTCGGGATTGCAAGATAACCAAACAAAACTTTTAGTGGATTTCTACTTATTTTATTAAATATCATCTCCATCAAACAGGACAAGCTTGCATCTGTTATAGTTTTGGAGAAAAATGTGTTCATTTCATGTATGCGCGAAATGCCTTAAAAATGGCTTTAAAATGGATTTGGAGCATGGAGACGATTATCTCGGGATTGCAAGATAACCAAACAAAACTTTTAGTGGAATTTAACTTATTTTATTAAATATCATCTCCACCAAACAGGACAAGCTTGCATCTGTTATAGTTTTGGAGAAAAATGTGTTCATTTCATGTATGCGCGAAATGCCTTAAAAATGGCTTTAAAATGGATTTGGAGCATGGAGACGATTATCTCGGGATTGCAAGATAACCAAACAAAACTTTTAGTGGATTTCTACTTATTTTATTAAATATCATCTCCACCAAACAGGACAAGCTTGCATCTGTTATAGTTTTGGAGAAAAATGTGTTCATTTCATGTATGCGCGAAATGCCTTAAAAATGGCTTTAAAATGGATTTGGAGCATGGAGACGATTATCTCGGGATTGCAAGATAACCAAACAAAACTTTTAGTGGATTTCTACTTATTTTATTAAATATCATCTCCACCAAACAGGACAAGCTTGCATGTGTTATAGTTTTGGAGAAAAATGTGTTCATTTCATGTATGAGCAAAATGCCTTTGAAATGGCTTTAAAATGGATTTGGAGCATGGAGACGATTATCTCAGGATGGCAATATAAACAAACGAAACTTTTAGTAGATTTCTACTTATTTTATTAAATATTATCTCCACCAAACAGGACAAGCTTGCATCTGTTATAGTTTTGGAGAAAAATGTGTTCATTTCATGTATGCGCAAAATGCCTTAAAAATGGCTTTAAAATGGATTTGGAGCATGGAGACGATTATCTCGGGATTGCAAGATAACCAAACAAAACTTTTAGTGGATTTCTACTTATTTTATTAAATATCATCTCCACCAAACAGGACAAGCTTGCATCTGTTATAGTTTTGGAGAAAAATGTGTTCATTTCATGTATGCGCGAAATGCCTTAAAAATGGCTTTAAAATGGATTTGGAGCATGGAGACGATTATCTCGGGATTGCAAGATAACCAAACAAAACTTTTAGTGGATTTCTACTTATTTTATTAAATATCATCTCCACCAAACAGGACAAGCTTGCATCTGTTATAGTTTTGGAGAAAAATGTGTTCATTTCATGTATGCACGAAATGCCTTAAAAATGGCTTTAAAATGGATTTGGAGCATGGAGACGATTATCTCGGGATTGCAAGATAACCAAACAAAACTTTTAGTGGATTTCTACTTATTTTATTAAATATCATCTCCACCAAACAGGACAAGCTTGCATCTGTTATAGTTTTGGAGAAAAATGTGTTCATTTCATGTATGCGCGAAATGCCTTAAAAATAACTTTAAAATGGATTTGGAGCATGGAGACGATTATCTCGGGATTGCAAGATAACCAAACAAAACTTTTAGTGGATTTCTACTTATTTTATTAAATATCATCTCCACCAAACAGGACAAGCTTGCATGTGTTATAGTTTTGGAGAAAAATGTGTTCATTTCATGTATGCGCAAAATGCCTTTGAAATGGCTTTAAAATGGATTTGGAGCATGGAGACGATTATCTCAGGATGGCAATATAAACAAACGAAACTTTTAGTAGATTTCTACTTATTTTATTAAATATTATCTCGACCAAACAGGACAAGCTTGCATCTGTTATAGTTTTGGAGAAAAATGTGTTCATTTCATGTATGCGCGAAATGCCTTAAAAATGGCTTTAAAATGGATTTGGAGCATGGAGACGATTATCTCGGGATTGCAAGATAACCAAACAAAACTTTTAGTGGATTTCTACTTATTTTATTAAATATCATCTCCACCAAACAGGACAAGCTTGCATCTGTTATAGTTTTGGAGAAAAATGTGTTCATTTCATGTATGCGCGAAATGCCTTAAAAATGGCTTTAAAATGGATTTGGAGCATGGAGACGATTATCTCGGGATTGCAATATAACCAAACAAAACTTTTAGTGGATTTCTACTTATTTTATTAAATATCATCTCCACCAAACAGGACAAGCTTGCATCTGTTATAGTTTTGGAGAAAAATGTGTTCATTTCATGTATGCGCGAAATGCCTTAAAAATGGCTTTAAAATGGATTTGGAGCATGGAGACGATTATCTCGGGATTGCAAGATAACCAAACAAAACTTTTAGTGGATTTCTACTTATTTTATTAAATATCATCTCCACCAAACAGGACAAGCTTGCATCTGTTATAGTTTTGGAGAAAAATGTGTTCATTTCATGTATGCGCGAAATGCCTTAAAAATGGCTTTAAAATGGATTTGGAGCATAGAGACGATTATCTCGGGATTGCAAGATAACCAAACAAAACTTTTAGTGGATTTCTACTTATTTTATTAAATATCATCTCCACCAAACAGGACAAGCTTGCATCTGTTATAGTTTTGGAGAAAAATGTGTTCATTTCATGTATGCGCGAAATGCCTTAAAAATGGCTTTAAAATGGATTTGGAGCATGGAGACGATTATCTCGGGATTGCAAGATAACCAAACAAAACTTTTAGTGGATTTCTACTTATTTTATTAAATATCATCTCCACCAAACAGGACAAGCTTGCATCTGTTATAGTTTTGGAGAAAAATGTGTTCATTTCATGTATGCGCGAAATGCCTTAAAAATGGCTTTAAAATGGATTTGGAGCATGGAGACGATTATCTCGGGATTGCAAGATAACCAAACAAAACTTTTAGTGGATTTCTACTTATTTTATTAAATATCATCTCCACCAAACAGGACAAGCTTGCATGTGTTATAGTTTTGGAGAAAAATGTGTTCATTTCATGTATGAGCAAAATGCCTTTGAAATGGCTTTAAAATGGATTTGGAGCATGGAGACGATTATCTCAGGATGGCAATATAAACAAACGAAACTTTTAGTAGATTTCTTCTTATTTTATTAAATATTATCTCCACCAAACAGGACAAGCTTGCATCTGTTATAGTTTTGGAGAAAAATGTGTTCATTTCATGTATGCGCAAAATGCCTTAAAAATGGCTTTAAAATGGATTTGGAGCATGGAGACGATTATCTCGGGATTGCAAGATAACCAAACAAAACTTTTAGTGGATTTCTACTTATTTTATTAAATATCATCTCCACCAAACAGGACAAGCTTGCATCTGTTATAGTTTTGGAGAAAAATGTGTTCATTTCATGTATGCGCGAAATGCCTTAAAAATGGCTTTAAAATGGATTTGGAGCATGGAGACGATTATCTCGGGATTGCAAGATAACCAAACAAAACTTTTAGTGGATTTCTACTTATTTTATTAAATATCATCTCCACCAAACAGGACAAGCTTGCATCTGTTATAGTTTTGGAGAAAAATGTGTTCATTTCATGTATGCACGAAATGCCTTAAAAATGGCTTTAAAATGGATTTGGAGCATGGAGACGATTATCTCGGGATTGCAAGATAACCAAACAAAACTTTTAGTGGATTTCTACTTATTTTATTAAATATCATCTCCACCAAACAGGACAAGCTTGCATCTGTTATAGTTTTGGAGAAAAATGTGTTCATTTCATGTATGCGCGAAATGCCTTAAAAATAACTTTAAAATGGATTTGGAGCATGGAGACGATTATCTCGGGATTGCAAGATAACCAAACAAAACTTTTAGTGGATTTCTACTTATTTTATTAAATATCATCTCCACCAAACAGGACAAGCTTGCATGTGTTATAGTTTTGGAGAAAAATGTGTTCATTTCATGTATGCGCAAAATGCCTTTGAAATGGCTTTAAAATGGATTTGGAGCATGGAGACGATTATCTCAGGATGGCAATATAAACAAACGAAACTTTTAGTAGATTTCTACTTATTTTATTAAATATTATCTCGACCAAACAGGACAAGCTTGCATCTGTTATAGTTTTGGAGAAAAATGTGTTCATTTCATGTATGCGCGAAATGCCTTAAAAATGGCTTTAAAATGGATTTGGAGCATGGAGACGATTATCTCGGGATTGCAAGATAACCAAACAAAACTTTTAGTGGATTTCTACTTATTTTATTAAATATCATCTCCACCAAACAGGACAAGCTTGCATCTGTTATAGTTTTGGAGAAAAATGTGTTCATTTCATGTATGCGCGAAATGCCTTAAAAATGGCTTTAAAATGGATTTGGAGCATGGAGACGATTATCTCGGGATTGCAATATAACCAAACAAAACTTTTAGTGGATTTCTACTTATTTTATTAAATATCATCTCCACCAAACAGGACAAGCTTGCATCTGTTATAGTTTTGGAGAAAAATGTGTTCATTTCATGTATGCGCGAAATGCCTTAAAAATGGCTTTAAAATGGATTTGGAGCATGGAGACGATTATCTCGGGATTGCAAGATAACCAAACAAAACTTTTAGTGGATTTCTACTTATTTTATTAAATATCATCTCCACCAAACAGGACAAGCTTGCATCTGTTATAGTTTTGGAGAAAAATGTGTTCATTTCATGTATGCGCGAAATGCCTTAAAAATGGCTTTAAAATGGATTTGGAGCATAGAGACGATTATCTCGGGATTGCAAGATAACCAAACAAAACTTTTAGTGGATTTCTACTTATTTTATTAAATATCATCTCCACCAAACAGGACAAGCTTGCATCTGTTATAGTTTTGGAGAAAAATGTGTTCATTTCATGTATGCGCGAAATGCCTTAAAAATGGCTTTAAAATGGATTTGGAGCATGGAGACGATTATCTCGGGATTGCAAGATAACCAAACAAAACTTTTAGTGGATTTCTACTTATTTTATTAAATATCATCTCCACCAAACAGGACAAGCTTGCATCTGTTATAGTTTTGGAGAAAAATGTGTTCATTTCATGTATGCGCGAAATGCCTTAAAAATGGCTTTAAAATGGATTGGGAGCATGGAGACGATTATCTCGGGATTGCAAGATAACCAAACAAAACTTTTAGTGGATTTCTACTTATTTTATTAAATATCATCTCCACCAAACAGGACAAGCTTGCATCTGTTATAGTTTTGGAGAAAAATGTGTTCATTTCATGTATGCGCGAAATGCCTTAAAAATGGCTTTAAAATGGATTTGGAGCATGGAGACGATTATCTCGGGTTTTTCAAGATAACCAAACAAAACTTTTAGTGGATTTCTACTTATTTTATTAAATATCATCTCCACCAAACAGGACAAGCTTGCATCTGTTATAGTTTTGGAGAAAAATGTGTTCATTTCATGTATGCGCGAAATGCCTTAAAAATGGCTTTAAAATGGATTTGGAGCATGGAGACGATTATCTCGGGATTGCAAGATAACCAAACAAAACTTTTAGTGGATTTCTACTTATTTTATTAAATATCATCTCCACCAAACAGGACAAGCTTGCATCTGTTATAGTTTTGGAGAAAAATGTGTTCATTTCATGTATGCGCGAAATGCCTTAAAAATGGCTTTAAAATGGATTTGGAGCATGGAGACGATTATCTCGGGATTGCAAGATAACCAAACAAAACTTTTAGTGGATTTCTACTTATTTTATTAAATATCATCTCCACCAAACAGGACAAGCTTGCATCTGTTATAGTTTTGGAGAAAAATGTGTTCATTTCATGTATGCGCGAAATGCCTTAAAAATGGCTTTAAAATGGATTTGGAGCATGGAGACGATTATCTCGGGATTGCAAGATAACCAAACAAAACTTTTAGTGGATTTCTACTTATTTTATTAAATATCATCTCCACCAAACAGGACAAGCTTGCATCTGTTATAGTTTTGGAGAAAAATGTGTTCATTTCATGTATGCGCGAAATGCCTTAAAAATGGCTTTAAAATGGATTTGGAGCATGGAGACGATTATCTCGGGATTGCAAGATAACCAAACAAAACTTTTAGTGGATTTCTACTTATTTTATTAAATATCATCTCCACCAAACAGGACAAGCTTGCATCTGTTATAGTTTTGGAGAAAAATGTGTTCATTTCATGTATGCGCGAAATGCCTTAAAAATGGCTTTAAAATGGATTTGGAGCATGGAGACGATTATCTCGGGATTGCAAGATAACCAAACAAAACTTTTAGTGGATTTCTACTTATTTTATTAAATATCATCTCCACCAAACAGGACAAGCTTGCATCTGTTATAGTTTTGGAGAAAAATGTGTTCATTTCATGTATGCGCGAAATGCCTTAAAAATGGCTTTAAAATGGATTTGGAGCATGGAGACGATTATCTCGGGATTGCAAGATAACCAAACAAAACTTTTAGTGGATTTCTACCTATTTTATTAAATATCATCTCCACCAAACAGGACAAGCTTGCATGTGTTATAGTTTTGGAGAAAAATGTGTTCATTTCATGTATGCGCAAAATGCCTTTGAAATGGCTTTAAAATGGATTTGGAGCATGGAGACGATTATCTCGGGATTGCAAGATAACCAAACAAAACTTTTAGTGGATTTCTACTTATTTTATTAAATATCATCTCCACCAAACAGGACAAGCTTGCATCTGTTATAGTTTTGGAGAAAAATGTGTTCATTTCATGTATGCGCGAAATGCTTTAAAAATGGCTTTAAAATGGATTTGGAGCATGGAGACGATTATCTCGGGATTGCAAGATAACCAAACAAAACTTTTAGTGGATTTCTACTTATTTTATTAAATATCATCTCCACCAAACAGGACAAGCTTGCATCTGTTATAGTTTTGGAGAAAAATGTGTTCATTTCATGTATGCGCGAAATGCCTTAAAAATGGCTTTAAAATGGATTTGGAGCATGGAGACGATTATCTCGGGATTGCAAGATAACCAAACAAAACTTTTAGTGGATTTCTACTTATTTTATTAAATATCATCTCCACCAAACAGGACAAGCTTGCATGTGTTATAGTTTTGGAGAAAAATGTGTTCATTTCATGTATGCGCAAAATGCCTTTGAAATGGCTTTAAAATGGATTTGGAGCATGGAGACGATTATATCAGGATGGCAATATAAACAAACGAAACTTTTAGTAGATTTCTACTTATTTTATTAAATATCATCTCCACCAAACAGGACAAGCTTGCATCTGTTATAGTTTTGGAGAAAAATGTGTTCATTTCATGTATGCGCGAAATGCCTTAAAAATGGCTTTAAAATGGATTTGGAGCATGGAGACGATTATCTCGGGATTGCAAGATAACCAAACAAAACTTTTAGTGGATTTCTACTTATTTTATTAAATATCATCTCCACCAAACAGGACAAGCTTGCATCTGTTATAGTTTTGGAGAAAAATGTGTTCATTTCATGTATGCGCGAAATGCCTTAAAAATGGCTTTAAAATGGATTTGGAGCATGGAGACGATTATCTCGGGATTGCAAGATAACCAAACAAAACTTTTAGTGGATTTCTACTTATTTTATTAAATATCATCTCCACCAAACAGGACAAGCTTGCATGTGTTATAGTTTTGGAGAAAAATGTGTTCATTTCATGTATGCGCAAAATGCCTTTGAAATGGCTTTAAAATGGATTTGGAGCATGGAGACGATTATCTCGGGATTGCAAGATAACCAAACAAAACTTTTAGTGGATTTCTACTTATTTTATTAAATATCATCTCCACCAAACAGGACAAGCTTGCATCTGTTATAGTTTTGGAGAAAAATGTGTTCATTTCATGTATGCGCGAAATGCCTTAAAAATGGCTTTAAAATGGATTTGGAGCATGGAGACGATTATCTCGGGATAGCAAGATAACCAAACAAAACTTTTAGTGGATTTCTACTTATTTTATTAAATATCATCTCCACCAAACAGGACAAGCTTGCATGTGTTATAGTTTTGGAGAAAAATGTGTTCATTTCATGTATGCGCAAAATGCCTTTGAAATGGCTTTAAAATGGATTTGGAGCATGGAGACGATTATCTCGGGATTGCAAGATAACCAAACAAAACTTTTAGTGGATTTCTACTTATTTTATTAAATATCATCTCCACCAAACAGGACAAGCTTGCATCTGTTATAGTTTTGGAGAAAAATGTGTTCATTTCATGTATGCGCGAAATGCTTTAAAAATGGCTTTAAAATGGATTTGGAGCATGGAGACGATTATCTCGGGATTGCAAGATAACCAAACAAAACTTTTAGTGGATTTCTACTTATTTTATTAAATATCATCTCCACCAAACAGGACAAGCTTGCATCTGTTATAGTTTTGGAGAAAAATGTGTTCATTTCATGTATGCGCGAAATGCCTTAAAAATGGCTTTAAAATGGATTTGGAGCATGGAGACGATTATCTCGGGATTGCAAGATAACCAAACAAAACTTTTAGTGGATTTCTACTTATTTTATTAAATATCATCTCCACCAAACAGGACAAGCTTGCATCTGTTATAGTTTTGGAGAAAAATGTGTTCATTTCATGTATGCGCGAAATGCCTTAAAAATGGCTTTAAAATGGATTTGGAGCATGGAGACGATTATCTCGGGATTGCAAGATAACCAAACAAAACTTTTAGTGGATTTCTACTTATTTTATTAAATATCATCTCCACCAAACAGGACAAGCTTGCATCTGTTATAGTTTTGGAGAAAAATGTGTTCATTTCATGTATGCGCGAAATGCCTTAAAAATGGCTTTAAAATGGATTTGGAGCATGGAGACGATTATCTCGGGATTGCAAGATAACCAAACAAAACTTTTAGTGGATTTCTACTTATTTTATTAAATATCATCTCCACCAAACAGGACAAGCTTGCATGTGTTATAGTTTTGGAGAAAAATGTGTTCATTTCATGTATGCGCAAAATGCCTTTGAAATGGCTTTAAAATGGATTTGGAGCATGGAGACGATTATCTCGGGATTGCAAGATAACCAAACAAAACTTTTAGTGGATTTCTACTTATTTTATTAAATATCATCTCCACCAAACAGGACAAGCTTGCATCTGTTATAGTTTTGGAGAAAAATGTGTTCATTTCATGTATGCGCGAAATGCCTTAAAAATGGCTTTAAAATGGATTTGGAGCATGGAGACGATTATCTCGGGATAGCAAGATAACCAAACAAAACTTTTAGTGGATTTCTACTTATTTTATTAAATATCATCTCCACCAAACAGGACAAGCTTGCATGTGTTATAGTTTTGGAGAAAAATGTGTTCATTTCATGTATGCGCAAAATGCCTTTGAAATGGCTTTAAAATGGATTTGGAGCATGGAGACGATTATCTCGGGATTGCAAGATAACCAAACAAAACTTTTAGTGGATTTCTACTTATTTTATTAAATATCATCTCCACCAAACAGGACAAGCTTGCATGTGTTATAGTTTTGGAGAAAAATGTGTTCATTTCATGTATGCGCAAAATGCCTTTGAAATGGCTTTAAAATGGATTTGGAGCATGGAGACGATTATCTCAGGATGGCAATATAAACAAACGAAACTTTTAGTAGATTTCTACTTATTTTATTAAATATTATCTCCACCAAACAGGACAAGCTTGCATCTGTTATAGTTTTGGAGAAAAATGTGTTCATTTCATGTATGCGCGAAATGCCTTAAAAATGGCTTTAAAATGGATTTGGAGCATGGAGACGATTATCTCGGGATTGCAAGATAACCAAACAAAACTTTTAGTGGATTTCTACTTATTTTATTAAATATCATCTCCACCAAACAGGACAAGCTTGCATCTGTTATAGTTTTGGAGAAAAATGTGTTCATTTCATGTATGCGCGAAATGCCTTAAAAATGGCTTTAAAATGAATTTGGAGCATGGAGACGATTATCTCGGGATTGCAATATAACCAAACAAAACTTTTAGTGGATTTCTACTTATTTTATTAAATATCATCTCCACCAAACAGGACAAGCTTGCATCTGTTATAGTTTTGGAGAAAAATGTGTTCATTTCATGTATGCGCGAAATGCCTTAAAAATGGCTTTAAAATGGATTTGGAGCATGGAGACGATTATCTCGGGATTGCAAGATAACCAAACAAAACTTTTAGTGGATTTCTACTTATTTTATTAAATATCATCTCCACCAAACAGGACAAGCTTGCATCTGTTATAGTTTTGGAGAAAAATGTGTTCATTTCATGTATGCGCGAAATGCCTTAAAAATGGCTTTAAAATGGATTTGGAGCATGGAGACGATTATCTCGGGATTGCAAGATAACCAAACAAAACTTTTAGTGGATTTCTACTTATTTTATTAAATATCATCTCCACCAAACAGGACAAGCTTGCATCTGTTATAGTTTTGGAGAAAAATGTGTTCATTTCATGTATGCGCGAAATGCCTTAAAAATGGCTTTAAAATGGATTTGGAGCATGGAGACGATTATCTCGGGATTGCAAGATAACCAAACAAAACTTTTAGTGGATTTCTACTTATTTTATTAAATATCATCTCCACCAAACAGGACAAGCTTGCATCTGTTATAGTTTTTGGAGAAAAATGTGTTCATTTCATGTATGCGCGAAATGCCTTAAAAATGGCTTTAAAATGGATTTGGAGCATGGAGACGATTATCTCGGGATTGCAAGATAACCAAACAAAACTTTTAGTGGATTTCTACTTATTTTATTAAATATCATCTCCACCAAACAGGACAAGCTTGCATCTGTTATAGTTTTGGAGAAAAATGTGTTCATTTCATGTATGCGCGAAATGCCTTAAAAATAACTTTAAAATGGATTTGGAGCATGGAGACGATTATCTCGGGATTGCAAGATAACCAAACAAAACTTTTAGTGGATTTCTACTTATTTTATTAAATATCATCTCCACCAAACAGGACAAGCTTGCATGTGTTATAGTTTTGGAGAAAAATGTGTTCATTTCATGTATGCGCAAAATGCCTTTGAAATGGCTTTAAAATGGATTTGGAGCATGGAGACGATTATCTCAGGATGGCAATATAAAGAAACGAAACTTTTAGTAGATTTCTACTTATTTTATTAAATATTATCTCGACCAAACAGGACAAGCTTGCATCTGTTATAGTTTTGGAGAAAAATGTGTTCATTTCATGTATGCGCGAAATGCCTTAAAAATGGCTTTAAAATGGATTTGGAGCATGGAGACGATTATCTCGGGATTGCAAGATAACCAAACAAAACTTTTAGTGGATTTCTACTTATTTTATTAAATATCATCTCCACCAAACAGGACAAGCTTGCATCTGTTATAGTTTTGGAGAAAAATGTGTTCATTTCATGTATGCGCGAAATGCCTTAAAAATGGCTTTAAAATGGATTTGGAGCATGGAGACGATTATCTCGGGATTGCAATATAACCAAACAAAACTTTTAGTGGATTTCTACTTATTTTATTAAATATCATCTCCACCAAACAGGACAAGCTTGCATCTGTTATAGTTTTGGAGAAAAATGTGTTCATTTCATGTATGCGCGAAATGCCTTAAAAATGGCTTTAAAATGGATTTGGAGCATGGAGACGATTATCTCGGGATTGCAAGATAACCAAACAAAACTTTTAGTGGATTTCTACTTATTTTATTAAATATCATCTCCACCAAACAGGACAAGCTTGCATCTGTTATAGTTTTGGAGAAAAATGTGTTCATTTCATGTATGCGCGAAATGCCTTAAAAATGGCTTTAAAATGGATTTGGAGCATGGAGACGATTATCTCGGGATTGCAAGATAACCAAACAAAACTTTTAGTGGATTTCTACTTATTTTATTAAATATCATCTCCACCAAACAGGACAAGCTTGCATCTGTTATAGTTTTGGAGAAAAATGTGTTCATTTCATGTATGCGCGAAATGCCTTAAAAATGGCTTTAAAATGGATTTGGAGCATGGAGACAATTATCTCGGGATTGCAAGATAACCAAACAAAACTTTTAGTGGATTTCTACTTATTTTATTAAATATCATCTCCACCAAACAGGACAAGCTTGCATCTGTTATAGTTTTGGAGAAAAATGTGTTCATTTCATGTATGCGCGAAATGCCTTAAAAATGGCTTTAAAATGGATTTGGAGCATGGAGACGATTATCTCGGGATTGCAAGATAACCAAACAAAACTTTTAGTGGATTTCTACTTATTTTATTAAATATCATCTCCACCAAACAGGACAAGCTTGCATCTGTTATAGTTTTGGAGAAAAATGTGTTCATTTCATGTATGCGCGAAATGCCTTAAAAATGGCTTTAAAATGGATTTGGAGCATGGAGACGATTATCTCGGGATTGCAAGATAACCAAACAAAACTTTTAGTGGATTTCTACTTATTTTATTAAATATCATCTCCACCAAACAGGACAAGCTTGCATCTGTTATAGTTTTGGAGAAAAATGTGTTCATTTCATGTATGCGCGAAATGCCTTAAAAATGGCTTTAAAATGGATTTGGAGCATGGAGACGATTATCTCGGGATTGCAAGATAACCAAACAAAACTTTTAGTGGATTTCTACTTATTTTATTAAATATCATCTCCACCAAACAGCACAAGCTTGCATCTGTTATAGTTTTGGAGAAAAATGTGTTCATTTCATGTATGCGCGAAATGCCTTAAAAATGGCTTTAAAATGGATTTGGAGCATGGAGACGATTATCTCGGGATTGCAAGATAACCAAACAAAACTTTTAGTGGATTTCTACTTATTTTATTAAATATCATCTCCACCAAACAGGACAAGCTTGCATCTGTTATAGTTTTGGAGAAAAATGTGTTCATTTCATGTATGCGCGAAATGCCTTAAAAATGGCTTTAAAATGGATTTGGAGCATGGAGACGATTATCTCGGGTTTTTCAAGATAACCAAACAAAACTTTTAGTGGATTTCTACTTATTTTATTAAATATCATCTCCACCAAACAGGACAAGCTTGCATCTGTTATAGTTTTGGAGAAAAATGTGTTCATTTCATGTATGCGCGAAATGCCTTAAAAATGGCTTTAAAAAGGATTTGGAGCATGGAGACGATTATCTCGGGATTGCAAGATAACCAAACAAAACTTTTAGTGGATTTCTACTTATTTTATTAAATATCATCTCCACCAAACAGGACAAGCTTGCATCTGTTATAGTTTTGGAGAAAAATGTGTTCATTTCATGTATGCGCGAAATGCCTTAAAAATGGCTTTAAAATGGATTTGGAGCATGGAGACGATTATCTCGGGATTGCAAGATAACCAAACAAAACTTTTAGTGGATTTCTACTTATTTTATTAAATATCATCTCCACCAAACAGGACAAGCTTGCATCTGTTATAGTTTTGGAGAAAAATGTGTTCATTTCATGTATGCGCGAAATGCCTTAAAAATGGCTTTAAAATGGATTTGGAGCATGGAGACGATTATCTCGGGATTGCAAGATAACCAAACAAAACTTTTAGTGGATTTCTACTTATTTTATTAAATATCATCTCCACCAAACAGGACAAGCTTGCATGTGTTATAGTTTTGGAGAAAAATGTGTTCATTTCATGTATGCGCAAAATGCCTTTGAAATGGCTTTAAAATGGATTTGGAGCATGGAGACGATTATCTCGGGATTGCAAGATAACCAAACAAAACTTTTAGTGGATTTCTACTTATTTTATTAAATATCATCTCCACCAAACAGGACAAGCTTGCATCTGTTATAGTTTTGGAGAAAAATGTGTTCATTTCATGTATGCGCGAAATGCTTTAAAAATGGCTTTAAAATGGATTTGGAGCATGGAGACGATTATCTCGGGATTGCAAGATAACCAAACAAAACTTTTAGTGGATTTCTACTTATTTTATTAAATATCATCTCCACCAAACAGGACAAGCTTGCATCTGTTATAGTTTTGGAGAAAAATGTGTTCATTTCATGTATGCGCGAAATGCCTTAAAAATGGCTTTAAAATGGATTTGGAGCATGGAGACGATTATCTCGGGATTGCAAGATAACCAAACAAAACTTTTAGTGGATTTCTACTTATTTTATTAAATATCATCTCCACCAAACAGGACAAGCTTGCATCTGTTATAGTTTTGGAGAAAAATGTGTTCATTTCATGTATGCGCGAAATGCCTTAAAAATGGCTTTAAAATGGATTTGGAGCATGGAGACGATTATCTCGGGATTGCAAGATAACCAAACAAAACTTTTAGTGGATTTCTACTTATTTTATTAAATATCATCTCCACCAAACAGGACAAGCTTGCATGTGTTATAGTTTTGGAGAAAAATGTGTTCATTTCATGTATGCGCAAAATGCCTTTGAAATGGCTTTAAAATGGATTTGGAGCATGGAGACGATTATCTCAGGATGGCAATATAAACAAACGAAACTTTTAGTAGATTTCTACTTATTTTATTAAATATCATCTCCACCAAACAGGACAAGCTTGCATCTGTTATAGTTTTGGAGAAAAATGTGTTCATTTCATGTATGCGCAAAATGCCTTTGAAATGGCTTTAAAATGGATTTGGAGCATGGAGACGATTATCTCGGGATTGCAAGATAACCAAACAAAACTTTTAGTGGATTTCTACTTATTTTATTAAATATCATCTCCACCAAACAGGACAAGCTTGCATCTGTTATAGTTTTGGAGAAAAATGTGTTCATTTCATGTATGCGCGAAATGCTTTAAAAATGGCTTTAAAATGGATTTGGAGCATGGAGACGATTATCTCGGGATTGCAAGATAACCAAACAAAACTTTTAGTGGATTTCTACTTATTTTATTAAATATCATCTCCACCAAACAGGACAAGCTTGCATCTGTTATAGTTTTGGAGAAAAATGTGTTCATTTCATGTATGCGCGAAATGCCTTAAAAATGGCTTTAAAATGGATTTGGAGCATGGAGACGATTATCTCGGGATTGCAAGATAACCAAACAAAACTTTTAGTGGATTTCTACTTATTTTATTAAATATCATCTCCACCAAACAGGACAAGCTTGCATCTGTTATAGTTTTGGAGAAAAATGTGTTCATTTCATGTATGCGCGAAATGCCTTAAAAATGGCTTTAAAATGGATTTGGAGCATGGAGACGATTATCTCGGGATTGCAAGATAACCAAACAAAACTTTTAGTGGATTTCTACCTATTTTATTAAATATCATCTCCACCAAACAGGACAAGCTTGCATGTGTTATAGTTTTGGAGAAAAATGTGTTCATTTCATGTATGCGCAAAATGCCTTTGAAATGGCTTTAAAATGGATTTGGAGCATGGAGACGATTATCTCGGGATTGCAAGATAACCAAACAAAACTTTTAGTGGATTTCTACTTATTTTATTAAATATCATCTCCACCAAACAGGACAAGCTTGCATCTGTTATAGTTTTGGAGAAAAATGTGTTCATTTCATGTATGCGCGAAATGCTTTAAAAATGGCTTTAAAATGGATTTGGAGCATGGAGACGATTATCTCGGGATTGCAAGATAACCAAACAAAACTTTTAGTGGATTTCTACTTATTTTATTAAATATCATCTCCACCAAACAGGACAAGCTTGCATCTGTTATAGTTTTGGAGAAAAATGTGTTCATTTCATGTATGCGCGAAATGCCTTAAAAATGGCTTTAAAATGGATTTGGAGCATGGAGACGATTATCTCGGGATTGCAAGATAACCAAACAAAACTTTTAGTGGATTTCTACTTATTTTATTAAATATCATCTCCACCAAACAGGACAAGCTTGCATCTGTTATAGTTTTGGAGAAAAATGTGTTCATTTCATGTATGCGCGAAATGCCTTAAAAATGGCTTTAAAATGGATTTGGAGCATGGAGACGATTATCTCGGGATTGCAAGATAACCAAACAAAACTTTTAGTGGATTTCTACTTATTTTATTAAATATCATCTCCACCAAACAGGACAAGCTTGCATCTGTTATAGTTTTGGAGAAAAATGTGTTCATTTCATGTATGCGCGAAATGCCTTAAAAATGGCTTTAAAATGGATTTGGAGCATGGAGACGATTATCTCGGGATTGCAAGATAACCAAACAAAACTTTTAGTGGATTTCTACTTATTTTATTAAATATCATCTCCACCAAACAGGACAAGCTTGCATCTGTTATAGTTTTGGAGAAAAATGTGTTCATTTCATGTATGCGCGAAATGCCTTAAAAATGGCTTTAAAATGGATTTGGAGCATGGAGACGATTATCTCGGGATTGCAAGATAACCAAACAAAACTTTTAGTGGATTTCTACTTATTTTATTAAATATCATCTCCACCAAACAGGACAAGCTTGCAT
The DNA here is from genome assembly GCF_048569485.1 of Anomaloglossus baeobatrachus. Taxonomy (NCBI): domain Eukaryota; kingdom Metazoa; phylum Chordata; class Amphibia; order Anura; family Aromobatidae; genus Anomaloglossus; species Anomaloglossus baeobatrachus. The sequence goes on along the minus strand of NW_027441936.1, from coordinate 116,796 downwards.
GTGTTATAGTTTTGGAGAAAAATGTGTTCATTTCATGTATGCGCAAAATGCCTTTGAAATGGCTTTAAAATGGATTTGGAGCATGGAGACGATTATCTCGGGATTGCAAGGTAACCAAACAAAACTTTTAGTGGATTTCTACTTATTTTATTAAATATCATCTCCACCAAACAGGACAAGCTTGCATGTGTTATAGTTTTGGAGAAAAATGTGTTCATTTCATGTATGCGCAAAATGCCTTTGAAATGGCTTTAAAATGGATTTGGAGCATGGAGACGATTATCTCAGGATGGCAATATAAACAAACGAAACTTTTAGTAGATTTCTACTTATTTTATTAAATATTATCTCCACCAAACAGGACAAGCTTGCATCTGTTATAGTTTTGGAGAAAAATGTGTTCATTTCATGTATGCGCGAAATGCCTTAAAAATGGCTTTAAAATGGATTTGGAGCATGGAGACGATTATCTCGGGATTGCAAGATAACCAAACAAAACTTTTAGTGGATTTCTACTTATTTTATTAAATATCATCTCCACCAAACAGGACAAGCTTGCATCTGTTATAGTTTTGGAGAAAAATGTGTTCATTTCATGTATGCGCGAAATGCCTTAAAAATGGCTTTAAAATGGATTTGGAGCATGGAGACGATTATCTCGGGATTGCAAGATAACCAAACAAAACTTTTAGTGGATTTCTACTTATTTTATTAAATATCATCTCCACCAAACAGGACAAGCTTGCATCTGTTATAGTTTTGGAGAAAAATGTGTTCATTTCATGTATGCGCGAAATGCCTTAAAAATGGCTTTAAAATGGATTTGGAGCAAGGAGACGATTATCTCGGGATTGCAAGATAACCAAACAAAACTTTTAGTGGATTTCTACTTATTTTATTAAATATCATCTCCACCAAACAGGACAAGCTTGCATCTGTTATAGTTTTGGAGAAAAATGTGTTCATTTCATGTATGCGCGAAATGCCTTAAAAATGGCTTTAAAATGGATTTGGAGCATGGAGACGATTATCTCGGGATTGCAAGATAACCAAACAAAACTTTTAGTGGATTTCTACCTATTTTATTAAATATCATCTCCACCAAACAGGACAAGCTTGCATGTGTTATAGTTTTGGAGAAAAATGTGTTCATTTCATGTATGCGCAAAATGCCTTTGAAATGGCTTTAAAATGGATTTGGAGCATGGAGACGATTATCTCGGGATTGCAAGATAACCAAACAAAACTTTTAGTGGAATTCTACTTATTTTATTAAATATCATCTCCACCAAACAGGACAAGCTTGCATCTGTTATAGTTTTGGAGAAAAATGTGTTCATTTCATGTATGCGCGAAATGCTTTAAAAATGGCTTTAAAATGGATTTGGAGCATGGAGACGATTATCTCGGGATTGCAAGATAACCAAACAAAACTTTTAGTGGATTTCTACTTATTTTATTAAATATCATCTCCACCAAACAGGACAAGCTTGCATCTGTTATAGTTTTGGAGAAAAATGTGTTCATTTCATGTATGCGCGAAATGCCTTAAAAATGGCTTTAAAATGGATTTGGAGCATGGAGACGATTATCTCGGGATTGCAAGATAACCAAACAAAACTTTTAGTGGATTTCTACTTATTTTATTAAATATCATCTCCACCAAACAGGACAAGCTTGCATCTGTTATAGTTTTGGAGAAAAATGTGTTCATTTCATGTATGCGCGAAATGCCTTAAAAATGGCTTTAAAATGGATTTGGAGCATGGAGACGTTTATCTCGGGATTGCAAGATAACCAAACAAAACTTTTAGTGGATTTCTACTTATATTATTAAATATCATCTCCACCAAACAGGACAAGCTTGCATCTGTTATAGTTTTGGAGAAAAATGTGTTCATTTCATGTATGCGCGAAATGCCTTAAAAATGGCTTTAAAATGGATTTGGAGCATGGAGACGATTATCTCGGGATTGCAAGATAACCAAACAAAACTTTTAGTGGATTTCTACCTATTTTATTAAATATCATCTCCACCAAACAGGACAAGCTTGCATGTGTTATAGTTTTGGAGAAAAATGTGTTCATTTCATGTATGCGCAAAATGCCTTTGAAATGGCTTTAAAATGGATTTGGAGCATGGAGACGATTATCTCGGGATTGCAAGATAACCAAACAAAACTTTTAGTGGAATTCTACTTATTTTATTAAATATCATCTCCACCAAACAGGACAAGCTTGCATCTGTTATAGTTTTGGAGAAAAATGTGTTCATTTCATGTATGCGCGAAATGCTTTAAAAATGGCTTTAAAATGGATTTGGAGCATGGAGACGATTATCTCGGGATTGCAAGATAACCAAACAAAACTTTTAGTGGATTTCTACTTATTTTATTGAATATCATCTCCACCAAACAGGACAAGCTTGCATCTGTTATAGTTTTGGAGAAAAATGTGTTCATTTCATGTATGCGCGAAATGCCTTAAAAATGGCTTTAAAATGGATTTGGAGCATGGAGACGATTATCTCAGGATTGCAAGATAACCAAACAAAACTTTTAGTGGATTTCTACTTATTTTATTAAATATCATCTCCACCAAACAGGACAAGCTTGCATCTGTTATAGTTTTGGAGAAAAATGTGTTCATTTCATGTATGCGCGAAATGCCTTAAAAATGGCTTTAAAATGGATTTGGAGCATGGAGACGATTATCTCGGGATTGCAAGATAACCAAACAAAACTTTTAGTGGATTTCTACTTATTTTATTAAATATCATCTCCACCAAACAGGACAAGCTTGCATCTGTTATAGTTTTGGAGAAAAATGTGTTCATTTCATGTATGCGCGAAATGCCTTAAAAATGGCTTTAAAATGGATTTGGAGCATGGAGACGATTATCTCGGGATTGCAAGATAACCAAACAAAACTTTTAGTGGATTTCTACTTATTTTATTAAATATCATCTCCACCAAACAGGACAAGCTTGCATCTGTTATAGTTTTGGAGAAAAATGTGTTCATTTCATGTATGCGCGAAATGCCTTAAAAATGGCTTTAAAATGGATTTGGAGCATGGAGACGATTATCTCGGGATTGCAAGATAACCAAACAAAACTTTTAGTGGATTTCTACTTATTTTATTAAATATCATCTCCACCAAACAGGACAAGCTTGCATGTGTTATAGTTTTGGAGAAAAATGTGTTCATTTCATGTATGCGCAAAATGCCTTTGAAATGGCTTTAAAATGGATTTGGAGCATGGAGACGATTATCTCGGGATTGCAAGGTAACCAAACAAAACTTTTAGTGGATTTGTACTTATTTTATTAAATATCATCTCCACCAAACAGGACAAGCTTGCATGTGTTATCGTTTTGGAGAAAAATGTGTTCATTTCATGTATGCGCAAAATGCCTTTGAAATGGCTTTAAAATGGATTTGGAGCATGGAGACGATTATCTCAGGATGGCAATATAAACAAACGAAACTTTTAGTAGATTTCTACTTATTTTATTAAATATTATCTCCACCAAACAGGACAAGCTTGCATCTGTTATAGTTTTGGAGAAAAATGTGTTCATTTCATGTATGCGCGAAATGCCTTAAAAATGGCTTTAAAATGGATTTGGAGCATGGAGACGATTATCTCGGGATTGCAAGATAACCAAACAAAACTTTTAGTGGATTTCTACTTATTTTATTAAATATCATCTCCACCAAACAGGACAAGCTTGCATCTGTTATAGTTTTGGAGAAAAATGTGTTCATTTCATGTATGCGCGAAATGCCTTAAAAATGGCTTTAAAATGGATTTGGAGCATGGAGACGATTATCTCGGGATTGCAAGATAACCAAACAAAACTTTTAGTGGATTTCTACTTATTTTATTAAATATCATCTCCACCAAACAGGACAAGCTTGCATCTGTTATAGTTTTGGAGAAAAATGTGTTCATTTCATGTATGCGCGAAATGCCTTAAAAATGGCTTTAAAATGGATTTGGAGCATGGAGACGATTATCTCGGGATTGCAAGATAACCAAACAAAACTTTTAGTGGATTTCTACTTATTTTATTAAATATCATCTCCACCAAACAGGACAAGCTTGCATCTGTTATAGTTTTGGAGAAAAATGTGTTCATTTCATGTATGCGCGAAATGCCTTAAAAATGGCTTTAAAATGGATTTGGAGCATGGAGACGATTATCTCGGGATTGCAAGATAACCAAACAAAACTTTTAGTGGATTTCTACTTATTTTATTAAATATCATCTCCACCAAACAGGACAAGCTTGCATCTGTTATAGTTTTGGAGAAAAATGTGTTCATTTCATGTATGCGCGAAATGCCTTAAAAATGGCTTTAAAATGGATTTGGAGCATGGAGACGATTATCTCGGGATTGCAAGATAACCAAACAAAACTTTTAGTGGATTTCTACTTATTTTATTAAATATCATCTCCACCAAACAGGACAAGCTTGCATCTGTTATAGTTTTGGAGAAAAATGTGTTCATTTTATGTATGCACGAAATGCCTTAAAAATGGCTTTAAAATGGATTTGGAGCATGGAGACGATTATCTCGGGATTGCAAGATAACCAAACAAAACTTTTAGTGGATTTCTACTTATTTTATTAAATATCATCTCCACCAAACAGGACAAGCTTGCATCTGTTATAGTTTTGGAGAAAAATGTGTTCATTTCATGTATGCGCGAAATGCCTTAAAAATAACTTTAAAATGGATTTGGAGCATGGAGACGATTATCTCGGGATTGCAAGATAACCAAACAAAACTTTTAGTGGATTTCTACTTATTTTATTAAATATCATCTCCACCAAACAGGACAAGCTTGCATGTGTTATAGTTTTGGAGAAAAATGTGTTCATTTCATGTATGCGCAAAATGCCTTTGAAATGGCTTTAAAATGGATTTGGAGCATGGAGACGATTATCTCAGGATGGCAATATAAACAAACGAAACTTTTAGTAGATTTCTACTTATTTTATTAAATATTATCTCGACCAAACAGGACAAGCTTGCATCTGTTATAGTTTTGGAGAAAAATGTGTTCATTTCATGTATGCGCGAAATGCCTTAAAAATGGCTTTAAAATGGATTTGGAGCATGGAGACGATTATCTCGGGATTGCAAGATAACCAAACAAAACTTTTAGTGGATTTCTACTTATTTTATTAAATATCATCTCCACCAAACAGGACAAGCTTGCATCTGTTATAGTTTTGGAGAAAAATGTGTTCATTTCATGTATGCGCGAAATGCCTTAAAATGGCTTTAAAATGGATTTGGAGCATGGAGACGATTATCTCGGGATTGCAAGATAACCAAACAAAACTTTTAGTGGATTTCTACTTATTTTATTAAATATCATCTCCACCAAACAGGACAAGCTTGCATCTGTTATAGTTTTGGAGAAAAATGTGTTCATTTCATGTATGCGCGAAATGCCTTAAAAATGGCTTTAAAATGGATTTGGAGCATGGAGACGATTATCTCGGGATTGCAAGATAACCAAACAAAACTTTTAGTGGATTTCTACTTATTTTATTAAATATCATCTCCACCAAACAGGACAAGCTTGCATCTGTTATAGTTTTGGAGAAAAATGTGTTCATTTCATGTATGCGCGAAATGCCTTAAAAATAACTTTAAAATGGATTTGGAGCATGGAGACGATTATCTCGGGATTGCAAGATAACCAAACAAAACTTTTAGTGGATTTCTACTTATTTTATTAAATATCATCTCCACCAAACAGGACAAGCTTGCATGTGTTATAGTTTTGGAGAAAAATGTGTTCATTTCATGTATGCGCAAAATGCCTTTGAAATGGCTTTAAAATGGATTTGGAGCATGGAGACGATTATCTCAGGATGGCAATATAAACAAACGAAACTTTTAGTAGATTTCTACTTATTTTATTAAATATTATCTCGACCAAACAGGACAAGCTTGCATCTGTTATAGTTTTGGAGAAAAATGTGTTCATTTCATGTATGCGCGAAATGCCTTAAAAATGGCTTTAAAATGGATTTGGAGCATGGAGACGATTATCTCGGGATTGCAAGATAACCAAACAAAACTTTTAGTGGATTTCTACTTATTTTATTAAATATCATCTCCACCAAACAGGACAAGCTTGCATCTGTTATAGTTTTGGAGAAAAATGTGTTCATTTCATGTATGCGCGAAATGCCTTAAAAATGGCTTTAAAATGGATTTGGAGCATGGAGACGATTATCTCGGGATTGCAATATAACCAAACAAAACTTTTAGTGGATTTCTACTTATTTTATTAAATATCATCTCCACCAAACAGGACAAGCTTGCATCTGTTATAGTTTTGGAGAAAAATGTGTTCATTTCATGTATGCGCGAAATGCCTTAAAAATGGCTTTAAAATGGATTTGGAGCATGGAGACGATTATCTCGGGATTGCAAGATAACCAAACAAAACTTTTAGTGGATTTCTACTTATTTTATTAAATATCATCTCCACCAAACAGGACAAGCTTGCATCTGTTATAGTTTTGGAGAAAAATGTGTTCATTTCATGTATGCGCGAAATGCCTTAAAAATGGCTTTAAAATGGATTTGGAGCATGGAGACGATTATCTCGGGATTGCAAGATAACCAAACAAAACTTTTAGTGGATTTCTACTTATTTTATTAAATATCATCTCCACCAAACAGGACAAGCTTGCATCTGTTATAGTTTTGGAGAAAAATGTGTTCATTTCATGTATGCGCGAAATGCCTTAAAAATGGCTTTAAAATGGATTTGGAGCATGGAGACGATTATCTCGGGATTGCAAGATAACCAAACAAAACTTTTAGTGGATTTCTACTTATTTTATTAAATATCATCTCCACCAAACAGGACAAGCTTGCATCTGTTATAGTTTTGGAGAAAAATGTGTTCATTTCATGTATGCGCGAAATGCCTTAAAAATGGCTTTAAAATGGATTGGGAGCATGGAGACGATTATCTCGGGATTGCAAGATAACCAAACAAAACTTTTAGTGGATTTCTACTTATTTTATTAAATATCATCTCCACCAAACAGGACAAGCTTGCATCTGTTATAGTTTTGGAGAAAAATGTGTTCATTTCATGTATGCGCGAAATGCCTTAAAAATGGCTTTAAAATGGATTTGGAGCATGGAGACGATTATCTCGGGTTTTTCAAGATAACCAAACAAAACTTTTAGTGGATTTCTACTTATTTTATTAAATATCATCTCCACCAAACAGGACAAGCTTGCATCTGTTATAGTTTTGGAGAAAAATGTGTTCATTTCATGTATGCGCGAAATGCCTTAAAAATGGCTTTAAAATGGATTTGGAGCATGGAGACGATTATCTCGGGATTGCAAGATAACCAAACAAAACTTTTAGTGGATTTCTACTTATTTTATTAAATATCATCTCCACCAAACAGGACAAGCTTGCATCTGTTATAGTTTTGGAGAAAAATGTGTTCATTTCATGTATGCGCGAAATGCCTTAAAAATGGCTTTAAAATGGATTTGGAGCATGGAGACGATTATCTCGGGATTGCAAGATAACCAAACAAAACTTTTAGTGGATTTCTACTTATTTTATTAAATATCATCTCCACCAAACAGGACAAGCTTGCATCTGTTATAGTTTTGGAGAAAAATGTGTTCATTTCATGTATGCGCGAAATGCCTTAAAAATGGCTTTAAAATGGATTTGGAGCATGGAGACGATTATCTCGGGATTGCAAGATAACCAAACAAAACTTTTAGTGGATTTCTACCTATTTTATTAAATATCATCTCCACCAAACAGGACAAGCTTGCATGTGTTATAGTTTTGGAGAAAAATGTGTTCATTTCATGTATGCGCAAAATGCCTTTGAAATGGCTTTAAAATGGATTTGGAGCATGGAGACGATTATCTCGGGATTGCAAGATAACCAAACAAAACTTTTAGTGGATTTCTACTTATTTTATTAAATATCATCTCCACCAAACAGGACAAGCTTGCATCTGTTATAGTTTTGGAGAAAAATGTGTTCATTTCATGTATGCGCGAAATGCTTTAAAAATGGCTTTAAAATGGATTTGGAGCATGGAGACGATTATCTCGGGATTGCAAGATAACCAAACAAAACTTTTAGTGGATTTCTACTTATTTTATTAAATATCATCTCCACCAAACAGGACAAGCTTGCATCTGTTATAGTTTTGGAGAAAAATGTGTTCATTTCATGTATGCGCGAAATGCCTTAAAAATGGCTTTAAAATGGATTTGGAGCATGGAGACGATTATCTCGGGATTGCAAGATAACCAAACAAAACTTTTAGTGGATTTCTACTTATTTTATTAAATATCATCTCCACCAAACAGGACAAGCTTGCATGTGTTATAGTTTTGGAGAAAAATGTGTTCATTTCATGTATGCGCAAAATGCCTTTGAAATGGCTTTAAAATGGATTTGGAGCATGGAGACGATTATATCAGGATGGCAATATAAACAAACGAAACTTTTAGTAGATTTCTACTTATTTTATTAAATATCATCTCCACCAAACAGGACAAGCTTGCATCTGTTATAGTTTTGGAGAAAAATGTGTTCATTTCATGTATGCGCGAAATGCCTTAAAAATGGCTTTAAAATGGATTTGGAGCATGGAGACGATTATCTCGGGATTGCAAGATAACCAAACAAAACTTTTAGTGGATTTCTACTTATTTTATTAAATATCATCTCCACCAAACAGGACAAGCTTGCATGTGTTATAGTTTTGGAGAAAAATGTGTTCATTTCATGTATGCGCAAAATGCCTTTGAAATGGCTTTAAAATGGATTTGGAGCATGGAGACGATTATCTCAGGATGGCAATATAAACAAACGAAACTTTTAGTAGATTTCTACTTATTTTATTAAATATTATCTCCACCAAACAGGACAAGCTTGCATCTGTTATAGTTTTGGAGAAAAATGTGTTCATTTCATGTATGCGCGAAATGCCTTAAAAATGGCTTTAAAATGGATTTGGAGCATGGAGACGATTATCTCGGGATTGCAAGATAACCAAACAAAACTTTTAGTGGATTTCTACTTATTTTATTAAATATCATCTCCACCAAACAGGACAAGCTTGCATCTGTTATAGTTTTGGAGAAAAATGTGTTCATTTCATGTATGCGCGAAATGCCTTAAAAATGGCTTTAAAATGGATTTGGAGCATGGAGACGATTATCTCGGGATTGCAATATAACCAAACAAAACTTTTAGTGGATTTCTACTTATTTTATTAAATATCATCTCCACCAAACAGGACAAGCTTGCATCTGTTATAGTTTTGGAGAAAAATGTGTTCATTTCATGTATGCGCGAAATGCCTTAAAAATGGCTTTAAAATGGATTTGGAGCATGGAGACGATTATCTCGGGATTGCAAGATAACCAAACAAAACTTTTAGTGGATTTCTACTTATTTTATTAAATATCATCTCCACCAAACAGGACAAGCTTGCATCTGTTATAGTTTTGGAGAAAAATGTGTTCATTTCATGTATGCGCGAAATGCCTTAAAAATGGCTTTAAAATGGATTTGGAGCATGGAGACGATTATCTCGGGATTGCAAGATAACCAAACAAAACTTTTAGTGGATTTCTACTTATTTTATTAAATATCATCTCCACCAAACAGGACAAGCTTGCATCTGTTATAGTTTTGGAGAAAAATGTGTTCATTTCATGTATGCGCGAAATGCCTTAAAAATGGCTTTAAAATGGATTTGGAGCATGGAGACGATTATCTCGGGATTGCAAGATAACCAAACAAAACTTTTAGTGGATTTCTACTTATTTTATTAAATATCATCTCCACCAAACAGGACAAGCTTGCATCTGTTATAGTTTTTGGAGAAAAATGTGTTCATTTCATGTATGCGCGAAATGCCTTAAAAATGGCTTTAAAATGGATTTGGAGCATGGAGACGATTATCTCGGGATTGCAAGATAACCAAACAAAACTTTTAGTGGATTTCTACTTATTTTATTAAATATCATCTCCACCAAACAGGACAAGCTTGCATCTGTTATAGTTTTGGAGAAAAATGTGTTCATTTCATGTATGCGCGAAATGCCTTAAAAATGGCTTTAAAATGGATTTGGAGCATGGAGACGATTATCTCGGGATTGCAAGATAACCAAACAAAACTTTTAGTGGATTTCTACTTATTTTATTAAATATCATCTCCACCAAACAGGACAAGCTTGCATCTGTTATAGTTTTGGAGAAAAATGTGTTCATTTCATGTATGCGCGAAATGCCTTAAAAATAACTTTAAAATGGATTTGGAGCATGGAGACGATTATCTCGGGATTGCAAAATAACCAAACAAAACTTTTAGTGGATTTCTACTTATTTTATTAAATATCATCTCCACCAAACAGGACAAGCTTGCATGTGTTATAGTTTTGGAGAAAAATGTGTTCATTTCATGTATGCGCAAAATGCCTTTGAAATGGCTTTAAAATGGATTTGGAGCATGGAGACGATTATCTCGGGATTGCAAGATAACCAAACAAAACTTTTAGTGGATTTCTACTTATTTTATTAAATATCATCTCCACCAAACAGGACAAGCTTGCATCTGTTATAGTTTTGGAGAAAAATGTGTTCATTTCATGTATGCGCGAAATGCCTTAAAAATGGCTTTAAAATGGATTTGGAGCATGGAGACGATTATCTCGGGATTGCAAGATAACCAAACAAAACTTTTAGTGGATTTCTACTTATTTTATTAAATATCATCTCCACCAAACAGGACAAGCTTGCATCTGTTATAGTTTTGGAGAAAAATGTGTTCATTTCATGTATGCGCGAAATGCCTTAAAAATGGCTTTAAAATGGATTTGGAGCATGGAGACGATTATCTCGGGATTGCAATATAACCAAACAAAACTTTTAGTGGATTTCTACTTATTTTATTAAATATCATCTCCACCAAACAGGACAAGCTTGCATCTGTTATAGTTTTGGAGAAAAATGTGTTCATTTCATGTATGCGCGAAATGCCTTAAAAATGGCTTTAAAATGGATTTGGAGCATGGAGACGATTATCTCGGGATTGCAAGATAACCAAACAAAACTTTTAGTGGATTTCTACTTATTTTATTAAATATCATCTCCACCAAACAGGACAAGCTTGCATCTGTTATAGTTTTGGAGAAAAATGTGTTCATTTCATGTATGCGCGAAATGCCTTAAAAATGGCTTTAAAATGGATTTGGAGCATGGAGACGATTATCTCGGGATTGCAAGATAACCAAACAAAACTTTTAGTGGATTTCTACTTATTTTATTAAATATCATCTCCACCAAACAGGACAAGCTTGCATCTGTTATAGTTTTGGAGAAAAATGTGTTCATTTCATGTATGCGCGAAATGCCTTAAAAATGGCTTTAAAATGGATTTGGAGCATGGAGACGATTATCTCGGGATTGCAAGATAACCAAACAAAACTTTTAGTGGATTTCTACTTATTTTATTAAATATCATCTCCACCAAACAGGACAAGCTTGCATCTGTTATAGTTTTGGAGAAAAATGTGTTCATTTCATGTATGCGCGAAATGCCTTAAAAATGGCTTTAAAATGGATTTGGAGCATGGAGACGATTATCTCGGGATTGCAAGATAACCAAACAAAACTTTTAGTGGATTTCTACTTATTTTATTAAATATCATCTCCACCAAACAGGACAAGCTTGCATCTGTTATAGTTTTGGAGAAAAATGTGTTCATTTCATGTATGCGCGAAATGCCTTAAAAATGGCTTTAAAATGGATTTGGAGCATGGAGACGATTATCTCGGGATTGCAAGATAACCAAACAAAACTTTTAGTGGATTTCTACTTATTTTATTAAATATCATCTCCACCAAACAGGACAAGCTTGCATCTGTTATAGTTTTGGAGAAAAATGTGTTCATTTCATGTATGCGCGAAATGCCTTAAAAATGGCTTTAAAATGGATTTGGAGCATGGAGACGATTATCTCGGGATTGCAAGATAACCAAACAAAACTTTTAGTGGATTTCTACTTATTTTATTAAATATCATCTCCACCAAACAGGACAAGCTTGCATCTGTTATAGTTTTGGAGAAAAATGTGTTCATTTCATGTATGCGCGAAATGCCTTAAAAATGGCTTTAAAATGGATTTGGAGCATGGAGACGATTATCTCGGGATTGCAAGATAACCAAACAAAACTTTTAGTGGATTTCTACTTATTTTATTAAATATCATCTCCACCAAACAGGACAAGCTTGCATCTGTTATAGTTTTGGAGAAAAATGTGTTCATTTCATGTATGCGCGAAATGCCTTAAAAATGGCTTTAAAATGGATTTGGAGCATGGAGACGATTATCTCGGGTTTTTCAAGATAACTAAACAAAACTTTTAGTGGATTTCTACTTATTTTATTAAATATCATCTCCACCAAACAGGACAAGCTTGCATCTGTTATAGTTTTGGAGAAAAATGTGTTCATTTCATGTATGCGCGAAATGCCTTAAAAATGGCTTTAAAATGGATTTGGAGCATGGAGACGATTATCTCGGGATTGCAAGATAACCAAACAAAACTTTTAGTGGATTTCTACTTATTTTATTAAATATCATCTCCACCAAACAGGACAAGCTTGCATCTGTTATAGTTTTGGAGAAAAATGTGTTCATTTCATGTATGCGCAAAATGCCTTTGAAATGGCTTTAAAATGGATTTGGAGCATGGAGACGATTATCTCGGGATTGCAAGATAACCAAACAAAACTTTTAGTGGATTTCTACTTATTTTATTAAATATCATCTCCACCAAACAGGACAAGCTTGCATCTGTTATAGTTTTGGAGAAAAATGTGTTCATTTCATGTATGCGCGAAATGCTTTAAAAATGGCTTTAAAATGGATTTGGAGCATGGAGACGATTATCTCGGGATTGCAAGATAACCAAACAAAACTTTTAGTGGATTTCTACTTATTTTATTAAATATCATCTCCACCAAACAGGACAAGCTTGCATCTGTTATAGTTTTGGAGAAAAATGTGTTCATTTCATGTATGCGCGAAATGCCTTAAAAATGGCTTTAAAATGGATTTGGAGCATGGAGACGATTATCTCGGGATTGCAAGATAACCAAACAAAACTTTTAGTGGATTTCTACTTATTTTATTAAATATCATCTCCACCAAACAGGACAAGCTTGCATCTGTTATAGTTTTGGAGAAAAATGTGTTCATTTCATGTATGCGCGAAATGCCTTAAAAATGGCTTTAAAATGGATTTGGAGCATGGAGACGATTATCTCGGGATTGCAAGATAACCAAACAAAACTTTTAGTGGATTTCTACTTATTTTATTAAATATCATCTCCACCAAACAGGACAAGCTTGCATGTGTTATAGTTTTGGAGAAAAATGTGTTCATTTCATGTATGCGCAAAATGCCTTTGAAATGGCTTTAAAATGGATTTGGAGCATGGAGACGATTATCTCAGGATGGCAATATAAACAAACGAAACTTTTAGTAGATTTCTACTTATTTTATTAAATATTATCTCCACCAAACAGGACAAGCTTGCATCTGTTATAGTTTTGGAGAAAAATGTGTTCATTTCATGTATGCGCGAAATGCCTTAAAAATGGCTTTAAAATGGATTTGGAGCATGGAGACGATTATCTCGGGATTGCAAGATAACCAAACAAAACTTTTAGTGGATTTCTACTTATTTTATTAAATATCATCTCCACCAAACAGGACAAGCTTGCATGTGTTATAGTTTTGGAAAAAAATGTGTTCATTTCATGTATGCGCAAAATGCCTTTGAAATGGCTTTAAAATGGATTTGGAGCATGGAGACGATTATCTCAGGATGGCAATATAAACAAACGAAACTTTTAGTAGATTTCTACTTATTTTTTTAAATATTATCTCCACCAAACAGGACAAGCTTGCATCTGTTATAGTTTTGGAGAAAAATGTGTTCATTTCATGTATGCGCGAAATGCCTTAAAAATGGCTTTAAAATGGATTTGGAGCATGGAGACGATTATCTCGGGATTGCAAGATAACCAAACAAAACTTTTAGTGGATTTCTACTTATTTTATTAAATATCATCTCCACCAAACAGGACAAGCTTGCATCTGTTATAGTTTTGGAGAAAAATGTGTTCATTTCATGTATGCGCGAAATGCCTTAAAAATGGCTTTAAAATGGATTTGGAGCATGGAGACGATTATCTCGGGATTGCAAGATAACCAAACAAAACTTTTAGTGGATTTCTACTTATTTTATTAAATATCATCTCCACCAAACAGGACAAGCTTGCATGTGTTATAGTTTTGGAGAAAAATGTGTTCATTTCATGTATGCGCAAAATGCCTTTGAAATGGCTTTAAAATGGATTTGGAGCATGGAGACGATTATCTCAGGATGGCAATATAAACAAACGAAACTTTTAGTAGATTTTTACTTATTTTATTAAATATTATCTCCACCAAACAGGACAAGCTTGCATCTGTTATAGTTTTGGAGAAAAATGTGTTCATTTCATGTATGCGCGAAATGCCTTAAAAATGGCTTTAAAATGGATTTGGAGCATGGAGACGATTATCTCGGGATTGCAAGATAACCAAACAAAACTTTTAGTGGATTTCTACTTATTTTATTAAATATCATCTCCACCAAACAGGACAAGCTTGCATCTGTTATAGTTTTGGAGAAAAATGTGTTCATTTCATGTATGCGCGAAATGCCTTAAAAATGGCTTTAAAATGGATTTGGAGCATGGAGACGATTATCTCGGGATTGCAAGATAACCAAACAAAACTTTTAGTGGATTTCTACTTATTTTATTAAATATCATCTCGACCAAACAGGACAAGCTTGCATCTGTTATAGTTTTGGAGAAAAATGTGTTCATTTCATGTATGCGCGAAATGCCTTAAAAATGGCTTTAAAATGGATTTGGAGCATGGAGACGATTATCTCGGGATTGCAAGATAACCAAACAAAACTTTTAGTGGATTTCTACTTATTTTATTAAATATCATCTCCACCAAACAGGACAAGCTTGCATCTGTTATAGTTTTGGAGAAAAATGTGTTCATTTCATGTATGCGCGAAATGCCTTAAAAATGGCTTTAAAATGGATTTGGAGCATGGAGACGATTATCTCGGGATTGCAAGATAACCAAACAAAACTTTTAGTGGATTTCTACTTATTTTATTAAATATCATCTCCACCAAACAGGACAAGCTTTGCATCTGTTATAGTTTTGGAGAAAAATGTGTTCATTTCATGTATGCGCGAAATGCCTTAAAAATGGCTTTAAAATGGATTTGGAGCATGGAGACGATTATCTCGGGATTGCAAGATAACCAAACAAAACTTTTAGTAAATTTCTACTTATTTTATTAAATATCATCTCCACCAAACAGGACAAGCTTGCATCTGTTATAGTTTTGGAGAAAAATGTGTTCATTTCATGTATGCGCAAAATGCCTTTGAAATGGCTTTAAAATGGATTTGGAGCATGGAGACGATTATCTCGGGATTGCAAGATAACCAAACAAAACTTTTAGTGGATTTCTACTTATTTTATTAAATATCATCTCCACCAAACAGGACAAGCTTGCATCTGTTATAGTTTTGGAGAAAAATGTGTTCATTTCATGTATGCGCGAAATGCCTTAAAAATGGCTTTAAAATGGATTTGGAGCATGGAGACGATTATTTCGGGATTGCAAGATAACCAAACAAAACTTTTAGTGGATTTCTACTTATTTTATTAAATATCATCTCCACCAAACAGGACAAGCTTGCATCTGTTATAGTTTTGGAGAAAAATGTGTTCATTTCATGTATGCGCGAAATGCCTTAAAAATGGCTTTAAAATGGATTTGGAGCATGGAGACGATTATCTCAGGATTGCAAGATAACCAAACAAAACTTTTAGTGGATTTCTACTTATTTTATTAAATATCATCTCCACCAAACAGGACAAGCTTGCATCTGTTATAGTTTTGGAGAAAAATGTGTTCATTTCATGTATGCGCGAAATGCCTTAAAAATGGCTTTAAAATGGATTTGGAGCATGGAGACGATTATCTCGGGATTGCAAGATAACCAAACAAAACTTTTAGTGGATTTCTACTTATTTTATTAAATATCATCTCCACCAAACAGGACAAGCTTGCATCTGTTATAGTTTTGGAGAAAAATGTGTTCATTTCATGTATGCGCGAAATACCTTAAAAATGGCTTTAAAATGGATTTGGAGCATGGAGACGATTATCTCGGGATTGCAAGATAACCAAACAAAACTTTTAGTGGATTTCTACTTATTTTATTAAATATCATCTCCACCAAACAGGACAAGCTTGCATCTGTTATAGTTTTGGAGAAAAATGTGTTCATTTCATGTATGCGCGAAATGCCTTAAAAATGGCTTTAAAATGGATTTGGAGCATGGAGACGATTATCTCGGGATTGCAAGATAACCAAACAAAACTTTTAGTGGATTTCTACTTATTTTATTAAATATCATCTCCACCAAACAGGACAAGCTTGCATGTGTTATAGTTTTGGAGAAAAATGTGTTCATTTCATGTATGCGCAAAATGCCTTTGAAATGGCTTTAAAATGGATTTGGAGCATGGAGACGATTATCTCAGGATGGCAATATAAACAAACGAAACTTTTAGTAGATTTCTACTTATTTTTTTAAATATTATCTCCACCAAACAGGACAAGCTTGCATCTGTTATAGTTTTGGAGAAAAATGTGTTCATTTCATGTATGCGCGAAATGCCTTAAAAATGGCTTTAAAATGGATTTGGAGCATGGAGACGATTATCTCGGGATTGCAAGATAACCAAACAAAACTTTTAGTGGATTTCTACTTATTTTATTAAATATCATCTCCACCAAACAGGACAAGCTTGCATCTGTTATAGTTTTGGAGAAAAATGTGTTCATTTCATGTATGCGCGAAATGCCTTAAAAATGGCTTTAAAATGGATTTGGAGCATGGAGACGATTATCTCGGGATTGCAAGATAACCAAACAAAACTTTTAGTGGATTTCTACTTATTTTATTAAATATCATCTCCACCAAACAGGACAAGCTTGCATGTGTTATAGTTTTGGAGAAAAATGTGTTCATTTCATGTATGCGCAAAATGCCTTTGAAATGGCTTTAAAATGGATTTGGAGCATGGAGACGATTATCTCAGGATGGCAATATAAACAAACGAAACTTTTAGTAGATTTTTACTTATTTTATTAAATATTATCTCCACCAAACAGGACAAGCTTGCATCTGTTATAGTTTTGGAGAAAAATGTGTTCATTTCATGTATGCGCGAAATGCCTTAAAAATGGCTTTAAAATGGATTTGGAGCATGGAGACGATTATCTCGGGATTGCAAGATAACCAAACAAAACTTTTAGTGGATTTCTACTTATTTTATTAAATATCATCTCCACCAAACAGGACAAGCTTGCATCTGTTATAGTTTTGGAGAAAAATGTGTTCATTTCATGTATGCGCGAAATGCCTTAAAAATGGCTTTAAAATGGATTTGGAGCATGGAGACGATTATCTCGGGATTGCAAGATAACCAAACAAAACTTTTAGTGGATTTCTACTTATTTTATTAAATATCATCTCGACCAAACAGGACAAGCTTGCATGTGTTATAGTTTTGGAGAAAAATGTGTTCATTTCATGTATGCGCAAAATGCCTTTGAAATGGCTTTAAAATGGATTTGGAGCATGGAGACGATTATCTCGGGATTGCAAGATAACCAAACAAAACTTTTAGTGGATTTCTACTTATTTTATTAAATATCATCTCCACCAAACAGGACAAGCTTGCATCTGTTATAGTTTTGGAGAAAAATGTGTTCATTTCATGTATGCGCGAAATGCTTTAAAAATGGCTTTAAAATGGATTTGGAGCATGGAGACGATTATCTCGGGATTGCAAGATAACCAAACAAAACTTTTAGTGGATTTCTACTTATTTTATTAAATATCATCTCCACCAAACAGGACAAGCTTGCATGTGTTATAGTTTTGGAGAAAAATGTGTTCATTTCATGTATGCGCAAAATGCCTTTGAAATGGCTTTAAAATGGATTTGGAGCATGGAGACGATTATCTCAGGATGGCAATATAAACAAACGAAACTTTTAGTAGATTTCTACTTATTTTTTTAAATATTATCTCCACCAAACAGGACAAGCTTGCATCTGTTATAGTTTTGGAGAAAAATGTGTTCATTTCATGTATGCGCGAAATGCCTTAAAAATGGCTTTAAAATGGATTTGGAGCATGGAGACGATTATCTCGGGATTGCAAGATAACCAAACAAAACTTTTAGTGGATTTCTACTTATTTTATTAAATATCATCTCCACCAAACAGGACAAGCTTGCATCTGTTATAGTTTTGGAGAAAAATGTGTTCATTTCATGTATGCGCGAAATGCCTTAAAAATGGCTTTAAAATGGATTTGGAGCATGGAGACGATTATCTCGGGATTGCAAGATAACCAAACAAAACTTTTAGTGGATTTCTACTTATTTTATTAAATATCATCTCCACCAAACAGGACAAGCTTGCATGTGTTATAGTTTTGGAGAAAAATGTGTTCATTTCATGTATGCGCAAAATGCCTTTGAAATGGCTTTAAAATGGATTTGGAGCATGGAGACGATTATCTCAGGATGGCAATATAAACAAACGAAACTTTTAGTAGATTTTTACTTATTTTATTAAATATTATCTCCACCAAACAGGACAAGCTTGCATCTGTTATAGTTTTGGAGAAAAATGTGTTCATTTCATGTATGCGCGAAATGCCTTAAAAATGGCTTTAAAATGGATTTGGAGCATGGAGACGATTATCTCGGGATTGCAAGATAACCAAACAAAACTTTTAGTGGATTTCTACTTATTTTATTAAATATCATCTCCACCAAACAGGACAAGCTTGCATCTGTTATAGTTTTGGAGAAAAATGTGTTCATTTCATGTATGCGCGAAATGCCTTAAAAATGGCTTTAAAATGGATTTGGAGCATGGAGACGATTATCTCGGGATTGCAAGATAACCAAACAAAACTTTTAGTGGATTTCTACTTATTTTATTAAATATCATCTCGACCAAACAGGACAAGCTTGCATCTGTTATAGTTTTGGAGAAAAATGTGTTCATTTCATGTATGCGCGAAATGCCTTAAAAATGGCTTTAAAATGGATTTGGAGCATGGAGACGATTATCTCGGGATTGCAAGATAACCAAACAAAACTTTTAGTGGATTTCTACTTATTTTATTAAATATCATCTCCACCAAACAGGACAAGCTTGCATCTGTTATAGTTTTGGAGAAAAATGTGTTCATTTCATGTATGCGCGAAATGCCTTAAAAATGGCTTTAAAATGGATTTGGAGCATGGAGACGATTATCTCGGGATTGCAAGATAACCAAACAAAACTTTTAGTGGATTTCTACTTATTTTATTAAATATCATCTCCACCAAACAGGACAAGCTTTGCATCTGTTATAGTTTTGGAGAAAAATGTGTTCATTTCATGTATGCGCGAAATGCCTTAAAAATGGCTTTAAAATGGATTTGGAGCATGGAGACGATTATCTCGGGATTGCAAGATAACCAAACAAAACTTTTAGTAAATTTCTACTAATTTTATTAAATATCATCTCCACCAAACAGGACAAGCTTGCATCTGTTATAGTTTTGGAGAAAAATGTGTTCATTTCATGTATGCGCAAAATGCCTTTGAAATGGCTTTAAAATGGATTTGGAGCATGGAGACGATTATCTCGGGATTGCAAGATAACCAAACAAAACTTTTAGTGGATTTCTACTTATTTTATTAAATATCATCTCCACCAAACAGGACAAGCTTGCATCTGTTATAGTTTTGGAGAAAAATGTGTTCATTTCATGTATGCGCGAAATGCCTTAAAAATGGCTTTAAAATGGATTTGGAGCATGGAGACGATTATTTCGGGATTGCAAGATAACCAAACAAAACTTTTAGTGGATTTCTACTTATTTTATTAAATATCATCTCCACCAAACAGGACAAGCTTGCATGTGTTATAGTTTTGGAGAAAAATGTGTTCATTTCATGTATGCGCAAAATGCCTTTGAAATGGCTTTAAAATGGATTTGGAGCATGGAGACGATTATCTCAGGATGGCAATATAAACAAACGAAACTTTTAGTAGATTTCTACTTATTTTATTAAATATTATCTCCACCAAACAGGACAAGCTTGCATCTGTTATAGTTTTGGAGAAAATTGTGTTCATTTCATGTATGCGCGAAATGCCTTAAAAAAGGCTTTAAAATGGATTTGGAGCATGGAGACGATTATCTCGGGATTGCAAGATAACCAAACAAAACTTTTAGTGGATTTCTACTTATTTTATTAAATATCATCTCCACCAAACACGACAAGCTTGCATCTGTTATAGTTTTGGAGAAAAATGTGTTCATTTCATGTATGCGCGAAATGCCTTAAAAATGGCTTTAAAATGGATTTGGAGCATGGAGACGATTATCTCGGGATTGCAAGATAACCAAACAAAACTTTTAGTGGATTTCTACTTATTTTATTAAATATCATCTCCACCAAACAGGACAAGCTTGCATCTGTTATAGTTTTGGAGAAAAATGTGTTCATTTCATGTATGCGCGAAATGCCTTAAAAATGGCTTTAAAATGGATTTGGAGCATGGAGACGATTATCTCGGGATTGCAAGATAACCAAACAAAACTTTTAGTGGATTTCTACTTATTTTATTAAATATCATCTCCACCAAACAGGACAAGCTTGCATCTGTTATAGTTTTGGAGAAAAATGTGTTCATTTCATGTATGCGCGAAATGCCTTAAAAATGGCTTTAAAATGGATTTGGAGCATGGAGACGATTATCTCGGGATTGCAAGATAACCAAACAAAACTTTTAGTGGATTTCTACTTATTTTATTAAATATCATCTCCACCAAACAGGACAAGCTTGCATGTGTTATAGTTTTGGAGAAAAATGTGTTCATTTCATGTATGCGCAAAATGCCTTTGAAATGGCTTTAAAATGGATTTGGAGCATGGAGACGATTATCTCAGGATGGCAATATAAACAAACGAAACTTTTAGTAGATTTCTACTTATTTTATTAAATATTATCTCCACCAAACAGGACAAGCTTGCATCTGTTATAGTTTTGGAGAAAATTGTGTTCATTTCATGTATGCGCGAAATGCCTTAAAAATGGCTTTAAAATGGATTTGGAGCATGGAGACGATTATCTCGGGATTGCAAGATAACCAAACAAAACTTTTAGTGGATTTCTACTTATTTTATTAAATATCATCTCCACCAAACACGACAAGCTTGCATCTGTTATAGTTTTGGAGAAAAATGTGTTCATTTCATGTATGCGCGAAATGCCTTAAAAATGGCTTTAAAATGGATTTGGAGCATGGAGACGATTATCTCGGGATTGCAAGATAACCAAACAAAACTTTTAGTGGATTTCTACTTATTTTATTAAATATCATCTCCACCAAACAGGACAAGCTTGCATCTGTTATAGTTTTGGAGAAAAATGTGTTCATTTCATGTATGCGCGAAATGCCTTAAAAATGGCTTTAAAATGGATTTGGAGCATGGAGACGATTATCTCGGGATTGCAAGATAACCAAACAAAACTTTTAGTGGATTTCTACTTATTTTATTAAATATCATCTCCACCAAACAGGACAAGCTTGCATCTGTTATAGTTTTGGAGAAAAATGTGTTCATTTCATGTATGCGCGAAATGCCTTAAAAATGGCTTTAAAATGGATTTGGAGCATGGAGACGATTATCTCGGGATTGCAAGATAACCAAACAAAACTTTTAGTGGATTTCTACTTATTTTATTAAATATCATCTCCACCAAACAGGACAAGCTTGCATCTGTTATAGTTTTGGAGAAAAATGTGTTCATTTCATGTATGCGCGAAATGCCTTAAAAATGGCTTTAAAATGGATTTGGAGCATGGAGACGATTATCTCGGGATTGCAAGATAACCAAACAAAACTTTTAGTGGATTTCTACTTATTTTATTAAATATCATCTCCACCAAACAGGACAAGCTTGCATCTGTTATAGTTTTGGAGAAAAATGTGTTCATTTCATGTATGCGCGAAATGCCTTAAAAATGGCTTTAAAATGGATTTGGAGCATGGAGACGATTATCTCGGGTTTTTCAAGATAACCAAACAAAACTTTTAGTGGATTTCTACTTATTTTATTAAATATCATCTCCACCAAACAGGACAAGCTTGCATCTGTTATAGTTTTGGAGAAAAATGTGTTCATTTCATGTATGCGCGAAATGCCTTAAAAATGGCTTTAAAATGGATTTGGAGCATGGAGACGATTATCTCGGGATTGCAAGATAACCAAACAAAACTTTTAGTGGATTTCTACTTATTTTCTTAAATATCATCTCCACCAAACAGGACAAGCTTGCATCTGTTATAGTTTTGGAGAAAAATGTGTTCATTTCATGTATGCGCGAAATGCCTTAAAAATGGCTTTAAAATGGATTTGGAGCATGGAGACGATTATCTCGGGATTGCAAGATAACCAAACAAAACTTTTAGTGGATTTCTACTTATTTTATTAAATATCATCTCCACCAAACAGGACAAGCTTGCATCTGTTATAGTTTTGGAGAAAAATGTGTTCATTTCATGTATGCGCGAAATGCCTTAAAAATGGCTTTAAAATGGATTTGGAGCATGGAGACGATTATCTCGGGATTGCAAGATAACCAAACAAAACTTTTAGTGGATTTCTACTTATTTTATTAAATATCATCTCCACCAAACAGGACAAGCTTGCATGTGTTATAGTTTTGGAGAAAAATGTGTTCATTTCATGTATGCGCAAAATGCCTTTGAAATGGCTTTAAAATGGATTTGGAGCATGGAGACGATTATCTCGGGATTGCAAGATAACCAAACAAAACATTTAGTGGATTTCTACTTATTTTATTAAATATCATCTCCACCAAACAGGACAAGCTTGCATCTGTTATAGTTTTGGAGAAAAATGTGTTCATTTCATGTATGCGCGAAATGCCTTAAAAATGGCTTTAAAATGGATTTGGAGCATGGAGACGATTATCTCGGGATTGCAAGATAACCAAACAAAACTTTTAGTGGATTTCTACTTATTTTATTAAATATCATCTCCACCAAACAGGACAAGCTTGCATCTCTTATAGTTTTGGAGAAAAATGTGTTCATTTCATGTATGCGCGAAATGCCTTAAAAATGGCTTTAAAATGGATTTGGAGCATGGAGACGATTATCTCGGGATTGCAATATAACCAAACAAAACTTTTATTGGATTTCTACTTATTTTATTAAATATCATCTCCACCAAACAGGACAAGCTTGCATCTGTTATAGTTTTGGAGAAAAATGTGTTCATTTCATGTATGCGCGAAAAGCCTTAAAAATGGCTTTAAAATGGATTTGGAGCATGGAGACGATTATCTCGGGATTGCAAGATAACCAAACAAAACTTTTAGTGGATTTCTACTTATTTTATTAAATATCATCTCCACCAAACAGGACAAGCTTTGCATCTGTTATAGTTTTGGAGAAAAATGTGTTCATTTCATGTATGCGCGAAATGCCTTAAAAATGGCTTTAAAATGGATTTGGAGCATGGAGACGATTATCTCGGGATTGCAAGATAACCAAACAAAACTTTTAGTAAATTTCTACTTATTTTATTAAATATCATCTCCACCAAACAGGACAAGCTTGCATCTGTTATAGTTTTGGAGAAAAATGTGTTCATTTCATGTATGCGCAAAATGCCTTTGAAATGGCTTTAAAATGGATTTGGAGCATGGAGACGATTATCTCGGGATTGCAAGATAACCAAACAAAACTTTTAGTGGATTTCTACTTATTTTATTAAATATCATCTCCACCAAACAGGACAAGCTTGCATCTGTTATAGTTTTGGAGAAAAATGTGTTCATTTCATGTATGCGCGAAATGCCTTAAAAATGGCTTTAAAATGGATTTGGAGCATGGAGACGATTATCTCGGGATTGCAAGAAAACCAAACAAAACTTTTAGTGGATTTCTACTTATTTTATTAAATATCATCTCCACCAAACAGGACAAGCTTGCATCTGTTATAGTTTTGGAGAAAAATGTGTTCATTTCATGTATGCGCAAAATGCCTTTGAAATGGCTTTAAAATGGATTTGGAGCATGGAGACGATTATCTCGGGATTGCAAGATAACCAAACAAAACTTTTAGTGGATTTCTACTTATTTTATTAAATATCATCTCCACCAAACAGGACAAGCTTGCATCTGTTATAGTTTTGGAGAAAAATGTGTTCATTTCATGTATGCGCGAAATGCCTTAAAAATGGCTTTAAAATGGATTTGGAGCATGGAGACGATTATCTCGGGATTGCAAGAAAACCAAACAAAACTTTTAGTGGATTTCTACTTATTTTATTAAATATCATCTCCACCAAACAGGACAAGCTTGCATGTGTTATAGTTTTGGAGAAAAATGTGTTCATTTCATGTATGCGCAAAATGCCTTTGAAATGGCTTTAAAATGGATTTGGAGCATGGAGACGATTATCTCGGGATTGCAAGATAACCAAACAAAACATTTAGTGGATTTCTACTTATTTTATTAAATATCATCTCCACCAAACAGGACAAGCTTGCATCTGTTATAGTTTTGGAGAAAAATGTGTTCATTTCATGTATGCGCGAAATGCCTTAAAAATGGCTTTAAAATGGATTTGGAGCATGGAGACGATTATCTCGGGATTGCAAGATAACCAAACAAAACTTTTAGTGGATTTCTACTTATTTTATTAAATATCATCTCCACCAAACAGGACAAGCTTGCATCTCTTATAGTTTTGGAGAAAAATGTGTTCATTTCATGTATGCGCGAAATGCCTTAAAAATGGCTTTAAAATGGATTTGGAGCATGGAGACGATTATCTCGGGATTGCAATATAACCAAACAAAACTTTTATTGGATTTCTACTTATTTTATTAAATATCATCTCCACCAAACAGGACAAGCTTGCATCTGTTATAGTTTTGGAGAAAAATGTGTTCATTTCATGTATGCGCGAAAAGCCTTAAAAATGGCTTTAAAATGGATTTGGAGCATGGAGACGATTATCTCGGGATTGCAAGATAACCAAACAAAACTTTTAGTGGATTTCTACTTATTTTATTAAATATCATCTCCACCAAACAGGACAAGCTTTGCATCTGTTATAGTTTTGGAGAAAAATGTGTTCATTTCATGTATGCGCGAAATGCCTTAAAAATGGCTTTAAAATGGATTTGGAGCATGGAGACGATTATCTCGGGATTGCAAGATAACCAAACAAAACTTTTAGTAAATTTCTACTTATTTTATTAAATATCATCTCCACCAAACAGGACAAGCTTGCATCTGTTATAGTTTTGGAGAAAAATGTGTTCATTTCATGTATGCGCAAAATGCCTTTGAAATGGCTTTAAAATGGATTTGGAGCATGGAGACGATTATCTCGGGATTGCAAGATAACCAAACAAAACTTTTAGTGGATTTCTACTTATTTTATTAAATATCATCTCCACCAAACAGGACAAGCTTGCATCTGTTATAGTTTTGGAGAAAAATGTGTTCATTTCATGTATGCGCGAAATGCCTTAAAAATGGCTTTAAAATGGATTTGGAGCATGGAGACGATTATCTCGGGATTGCAAGAAAACCAAACAAAACTTTTAGTGGATTTCTACTTATTTTATTAAATATCATCTCCACCAAACAGGACAAGCTTGCATCTGTTATAGTTTTGGAGAAAAATGTGTTCATTTCATGTATGCGCAAAATGCCTTTGAAATGGCTTTAAAATGGATTTGGAGCATGGAGACGATTATCTCGGGATTGCAAGATAACCAAACAAAACTTTTAGTGGATTTCTACTTATTTTATTAAATATCATCTCCACCAAACAGGACAAGCTTGCATCTGTTATAGTTTTGGAGAAAAATGTGTTCATTTCATGTATGCGCGAAATGCCTTAAAAATGGCTTTAAAATGGATTTGGAGCATGGAGACGATTATCTCGGGATTGCAAGAAAACCAAACAAAACTTTTAGTGGATTTCTACTTATTTTATTAAATATCATCTCCACCAAACAGGACAAGCTTGCATGTGTTATAGTTTTGGAGAAAAATGTGTTCATTTCATGTATGCGCAAAATGCCTTTGAAATGGCTTTAAAATGGATTTGGAGCATGGAGACGATTATCTCAGGATGGCAATATAAACAAACGAAACTTTTAGTAGATTTCTACTTATTTTATTAAATATTATCTCCACCAAACAGGACAAGCTTGCATCTGTTATAGTTTTGGAGAAAAATGTGTTCATTTCATGTATGCGCGAAATGCCTTAAAAATGGCTTTAAAATGGATTTGGAGCATGGAGACGATTATCTCGGGATTGCAAGATAACCAAACAAAACTTTTAGTGGATTTCTACTTATTTTATTAAATATCATCTCCACCAAACACGACAAGCTTGCATCTGTTATAGTTTTGGAGAAAAATGTGTTCATTTCATGTATGCGCGAAATGCCTTAAAAATGGCTTTAAAATGGATTTGGAGCATGGAGACGATTATCTCGGGATTGCAAGATAACCAAACAAAACTTTTAGTGGATTTCTACTTATTTTATTAAATATCATCTCCACCAAACAGGACAAGCTTGCATCTGTTATAGTTTTGGAGAAAAATGTGTTCATTTCATGTATGCGCGAAATGCCTTAAAAATGGCTTTAAAATGGATTTGGAGCATGGAGACGATTATCTCGGGATTGCAAGATAACCAAACAAAACTTTTAGTGGATTTCTACTTATTTTATTAAATATCATCTCCACCAAACAGGACAAGCTTGCATCTGTTATAGTTTTGGAGAAAAATGTGTTCATTTCATGTATGCGCGAAATGCCTTAAAAATGGCTTTAAAATGGATTTGGAGCATGGAGACGATTATCTCGGGATTGCAAGATAACCAAACAAAACTTTTAGTGGATTTCTACTTATTTTATTAAATATCATCTCCACCAAACAGGACAAGCTTGCATCTGTTATAGTTTTGGAGAAAAATGTGTTCATTTCATGTATGCGCGAAATGCCTTAAAAATGGCTTTAAAATGGATTTGGAGCATGGAGACGATTATCTCGGGATTGCAAGATAACCAAACAAAACTTTTAGTGGATTTCTACTTATTTTATTAAATATCATCTCCACCAAACAGGACAAGCTTGCATCTGTTATAGTTTTGGAGAAAAATGTGTTCATTTCATGTATGCGCGAAATGCCTTAAAAATGGCTTTAAAATGGATTTGGAGCATGGAGACGATTATCTCGGGATTGCAAGATAACCAAACAAAACTTTTAGTAAATTTCTACTTATTTTATTAAATATCATCTCCACCAAACAGGACAAGCTTGCATCTGTTATAGTTTTGGAGAAAAATGTGTTCATTTCATGTATGCGCAAAATGCCTTTGAAATGGCTTTAAAATGGATTTGGAGCATGGAGACGATTATCTCGGGATTGCAAGATAACCAAACAAAACTTTTAGTGGATTTCTACTTATTTTATTAAATATCATCTCCACCAAACAGGACAAGCTTGCATCTGTTATAGTTTTGGAGAAAAATGTGTTCATTTCATGTATGCGCGAAATGCCTTAAAAATGGCTTTAAAATGGATTTGGAGCATGGAGACGATTATCTCGGGATTGCAAGAAAACCAAACAAAACTTTTAGTGGATTTCTACTTATTTTATTAAATATCATCTCCACCAAACAGGACAAGCTTGCATCTGTTATAGTTTTGGAGAAAAATGTGTTCATTTCATGTATGCGCAAAATGCCTTTGAAATGGCTTTAAAATGGATTTGGAGCATGGAGACGATTATCTCGGGATTGCAAGATAACCAAACAAAACTTTTAGTGGATTTCTACTTATTTTATTAAATATCATCTCCACCAAACAGGACAAGCTTGCATCTGTTATAGTTTTGGAGAAAAATGTGTTCATTTCATGTATGCGCGAAATGCCTTAAAAATGGCTTTAAAATGGATTTGGAGCATGGAGACGATTATCTCGGGATTGCAAGAAAACCAAACAAAACTTTTAGTGGATTTCTACTTATTTTATTAAATATCATCTCCACCAAACAGGACAAGCTTGCATGTGTTATAGTTTTGGAGAAAAATGTGTTCATTTCATGTATGCGCAAAATGCCTTTGAAATGGCTTTAAAATGGATTTGGAGCATGGAGACGATTATCTCAGGATGGCAATATAAACAAACGAAACTTTTAGTAGATTTCTACTTATTTTATTAAATATTATCTCCACCAAACAGGACAAGCTTGCATCTGTTATAGTTTTGGAGAAAAATGTGTTCATTTCATGTATGCGCGAAATGCCTTAAAAATGGCTTTAAAATGGATTTGGAGCATGGAGACGATTATCTCGGGATTGCAAGATAACCAAACAAAACTTTTAGTGGATTTCTACTTATTTTATTAAATATCATCTCCACCAAACACGACAAGCTTGCATCTGTTATAGTTTTGGAGAAAAATGTGTTCATTTCATGTATGCGCGAAATGCCTTAAAAATGGCTTTAAAATGGATTTGGAGCATGGAGACGATTATCTCGGGATTGCAAGATAACCAAACAAAACTTTTAGTGGATTTCTACTTATTTTATTAAATATCATCTCCACCAAACAGGACAAGCTTGCATCTGTTATAGTTTTGGAGAAAAATGTGTTCATTTCATGTATGCGCGAAATGCCTTAAAAATGGCTTTAAAATGGATTTGGAGCATGGAGACGATTATCTCGGGATTGCAAGATAACCAAACAAAACTTTTAGTGGATTTCTACTTATTTTATTAAATATCATCTCCACCAAACAGGACAAGCTTGCATCTGTTATAGTTTTGGAGAAAAATGTGTTCATTTCATGTATGCGCGAAATGCCTTAAAAATGGCTTTAAAATGGATTTGGAGCATGGAGACGATTATCTCGGGATTGCAAGATAACCAAACAAAACTTTTAGTGGATTTCTACTTATTTTATTAAATATCATCTCCACCAAACAGGACAAGCTTGCATCTGTTATAGTTTTGGAGAAAAATGTGTTCATTTCATGTATGCGCGAAATGCCTTAAAAATGGCTTTAAAATGGATTTGGAGCATGGAGACGATTATCTCGGGATTGCAAGATAACCAAACAAAACTTTTAGTGGATTTCTACTTATTTTATTAAATATCATCTCCACCAAACAGGACAAGCTTGCATCTGTTATAGTTTTGGAGAAAAATGTGTTCATTTCATGTATGCGCGAAATGCCTTAAAAATGGCTTTAAAATGGATTTGGAGCATGGAGACGATTATCTCGGGTTTTTCAAGATAACCAAACAAAACTTTTAGTGGATTTCTACTTATTTTATTAAATATCATCTCCACCAAACAGGACAAGCTTGCATCTGTTATAGTTTTGGAGAAAAATGTGTTCATTTCATGTATGCGCAAAATGCCTTAAAAATGGCTTTAAAATGGATTTGGAGCATGGAGACGATTATCTCGGGATTGCAAGATAACCAAACAAAACTTTTAGTGGATTTCTACTTATTTTATTAAATATCATCTCCACCAAACAGGACAAGCTTGCATCTGTTATAGTTTTGGAGAAAAATGTGTTCATTTCATGTATGCGCGAAATGCCTTAAAAATGGCTTTAAAATGGATTTGGAGCATGGAGACGATTATCTCGGGATTGCAAGATAACCAAACAAAACTTTTAGTGGATTTCTACTTATTTTATTAAATATCATCTCCACCAAACAGGACAAGCTTGCATCTGTTATAGTTTTGGAGAAAAATGTGTTCATTTCATGTATGCGCGAAATGCCTTAAAAATGGCTTTAAAATGGATTTGGAGCATGGAGACGATTATCTCGGGATTGCAAGATAACCAAACAAAACTTTTAGTGGATTTCTACTTATTTTATTAAATATCATCTCCACCAAACAGGACAAGCTTGCATCTGTTATAGTTTTGGAGAAAAATGTGTTCATTTCATGTATGCGCGAAATGCCTTAAAAATGGCTTTAAAATGGATTTGGAGCATGGAGACGATTATCTCGGGATTGCAAGATAACCAAACAAAACTTTTAGTGGATTTCTACTTATTTTATTAAATATCATCTCCACCAAACAGGACAAGCTTGCATCTGTTATAGTTTTGGAGAAAAATGTGTTCATTTCATGTATGCGCGAAATGCCTTAAAAATGGCTTTAAAATGGATTTGGAGCATGGAGACGATTATCTCGGGATTGCAAGATAACCAAACAAAACTTTTAGTGGATTTCTACTTATTTTATTAAATATCATCTCCACCAAACAGGACAAGCTTGCATCTGTTATAGTTTTGGAGAAAAATGTGTTCATTTCATGTATGCGCGAAATGCCTTAAAAATGGCTTTAAAATGGATTTGGAGCATGGAGACGATTATCTCGGGATTGCAAGATAACCAAACAAAACTTTTAGTGGATTTCTACTTATTTTTTTAAATATCATCTCCACCAAACAGGACAAGCTTGCATCTGTTATAGTTTTGGAGAAAAATGTGTTCATTTCATGTATGCGCGAAATGCCTTAAAAATGGCTTTAAAATGGATTTGGAGCATGGAGACGATTATCTCGGGTTTTTCAAGATAACCAAACAAAACTTTTAGTGGATTTCTACTTATTTTATTAAATATCATCTCCACCAAACAGGACAAGCTTGCATCTGTTATAGTTTTGGAGAAAAATGTGTTCATTTCATGTATGCGCAAAATGCCTTAAAAATGGCTTTAAAATGGATTTGGAGCATGGAGACGATTATCTCGGGATTGCAAGATAACCAAACAAAACTTTTAGTGGATTTCTACTTATTTTATTAAATATCATCTCCACCAAACAGGACAAGCTTGCATCTGTTATAGTTTTGGAGAAAAATGTGTTCATTTCATGTATGCGCGAAATGCCTTAAAAATGGCTTTAAAATGGATTTGGAGCATGGAGACGATTATCTCGGGATTGCAAGATAACCAAACAAAACTTTTAGTGGATTTCTACTTATTTTATTAAATATCATCTCCACCAAACAGGACAAGCTTGCATCTGTTATAGTTTTGGAGAAAAATGTGTTCATTTCATGTATGCGCGAAATGCCTTAAAAATGGCTTTAAAATGGATTTGGAGCATGGAGACGATTATCTCGGGATTGCAAGATAACCAAACAAAACTTTTAGTGGATTTCTACTTATTTTATTAAATATCATCTCCACCAAACAGGACAAGCTTGCATGTGTTATAGTTTTGGAGAAAAATGTGTTCATTTCATGTATGCGCAAAATGCCTTTGAAATGGCTTTAAAATGGATTTGGAGCATGGAGACGATTATCTCGGCATTGCAAGATAACCAAACAAAACTTTTAGTGGATTTCTACTTATTTTATTAAATATCATCTCCACCAAACAGGACAAGCTTGCATCTGTTATAGTTTTGGAGAAAAATGTGTTCATTTCATGTATGCGCGAAATGCCTTAAAAATGGCTTTAAAATGGATTTGGAGCATGGAGACGATTATCTCGGGATTGCAAGATAACCAAACAAAACTTTTAGTGGATTTCTACTTATTTTATTAAGTATCATCTCCACCAAACAGGACAAGCTTGCATGTGTTATAGTTTTGGAGAAAAATGTGTTCATTTCATGTATGCGCAAAATGCCTTTGAAATGGCTTTAAAATGGATTTGGAGCATGGAGACGATTATCTCGGGATTGCAAGATAACCAAACAAAACTTTTAGTGGATTTCTACTTATTTTATTAAATATCATCTCCACCAAACAGGACAAGCTTGCATGTGTTATAGTTTTGGAGAAAAATGTGTTCATTTCATGTATGCGCAAAATGCCTTTGAAATGGCTTTAAAATGGATTTGGAGCATGGAGACGATTATCTCAGGATGGCAATATAAACAAACGAAACTTTTAGTAGATTTCTACTTATTTTATTAAATATTATCTCCACCAAACAGGACAAGCTTGCATCTGTTATAGTTTTGGAGAAAAATGTGTTCATTTCATGTATGCGCGAAATGCCTTAAAAATGGCTTTAAAATGGATTTGGAGCATGGAGACGATTATCTCGGGATTGCAAGATAACCAAACAAAACTTTTAGTGGATTTCTACTTATTTTATTAAATATCATCTCCACCAAACAGGACAAGCTTGCATCTGTTATAGTTTTGGAGAAAAATGTGTTCATTTCATGTATGCGCGAAATGCCTTAAAAATGGCTTTAAAATGAATTTGGAGCATGGAGACGATTATCTCGGGATTGCAAGAAAACCAAACAAAACTTTTAGTGGATTTCTACTTATTTTATTAAATATCATCTCCACCAAACAGGACAAGCTTGCATGTGTTATAGTTTTGGAGAAAAATGTGTTCATTTCATGTATGCGCAAAATGCCTTTGAAATGGCTTTAAAATGGATTTGGAGCATGGAGACGATTATCTCAGGATGGCAATATAAACAAACGAAACTTTTAGTAGATTTCTACTTATTTTATTAAATATTATCTCCACCAAACAGGACAAGCTTGCATCTGTTATAGTTTTGGAGAAAAATGTGTTCATTTCATGTATGCGCGAAATGCCTTAAAAATGGCTTTAAAATGGATTTGGAGCATGGAGACGATTATCTCGGGATTGCAAGATAACCAAACAAAACTTTTAGTGGATTTCTACTTATTTTATTAAATATCATCTCCACCAAACACGACAAGCTTGCATCTGTTATAGTTTTGGAGAAAAATGTGTTCATTTCATGTATGCGCGAAATGCCTTAAAAATGGCTTTAAAATGGATTTGGAGCATGGAGACGATTATCTCGGGATTGCAAGATAACCAAACAAAACTTTTAGTGGATTTCTACTTATTTTATTAAATATCATCTCCACCAAACAGGACAAGCTTGCATCTGTTATAGTTTTGGAGAAAAATGTGTTCATTTCATGTATGCGCGAAATGCCTTAAAAATGGCTTTAAAATGGATTTGGAGCATGGAGACGATTATCTCGGGATTGCAAGATAACCAAACAAAACTTTTAGTGGATTTCTACTTATTTTATTAAATATCATCTCCACCAAACAGGACAAGCTTGCATCTGTTATAGTTTTGGAGAAAAATGTGTTCATTTCATGTATGCGCGAAATGCCTTAAAAATGGCTTTAAAATGGATTTGGAGCATGGAGACGATTATCTCGGGATTGCAAGATAACCAAACAAAACTTTTAGTGGATTTCTACTTATTTTATTAAATATCATCTCCACCAAACAGGACAAGCTTGCATCTGTTATAGTTTTGGAGAAAAATGTGTTCATTTCATGTATGCGCGAAATGCCTTAAAAATGGCTTTAAAATGGATTTGGAGCATGGAGACGATTATCTCGGGATTGCAAGATAACCAAACAAAACTTTTAGTGGATTTCTACTTATTTTATTAAATATCATCTCCACCAAACAGGACAAGCTTGCATCTGTTATAGTTTTGGAGAAAAATGTGTTCATTTCATGTATGCGCGAAATGCCTTAAAAATGGCTTTAAAATGGATTTGGAGCATGGAGACGATTATCTCGGGTTTTTCAAGATAACCAAACAAAACTTTTAGTGGATTTCTACTTATTTTATTAAATATCATCTCCACCAAACAGGACAAGCTTGCATCTGTTATAGTTTTGGAGAAAAATGTGTTCATTTCATGTATGCGCAAAATGCCTTAAAAATGGCTTTAAAATGGATTTGGAGCATGGAGACGATTATCTCGGGATTGCAAGATAACCAAACAAAACTTTTAGTGGATTTCTACTTATTTTATTAAATATCATCTCCACCAAACAGGACAAGCTTGCATCTGTTATAGTTTTGGAGAAAAATGTGTTCATTTCATGTATGCGCGAAATGCCTTAAAAATGGCTTTAAAATGGATTTGGAGCATGGAGACGATTATCTCGGGATTGCAAGATAACCAAACAAAACTTTTAGTGGATTTCTACTTATTTTATTAAATATCATCTCCACCAAACAGGACAAGCTTGCATCTGTTATAGTTTTGGAGAAAAATGTGTTCATTTCATGTATGCGCGAAATGCCTTAAAAATGGCTTTAAAATGGATTTGGAGCATGGAGACGATTATCTCGGGATTGCAAGATAACCAAACAAAACTTTTAGTGGATTTCTACTTATTTTATTAAATATCATCTCCACCAAACAGGACAAGCTTGCATCTGTTATAGTTTTGGAGAAAAATGTGTTCATTTCATGTATGCGCGAAATGCCTTAAAAATGGCTTTAAAATGGATTTGGAGCATGGAGACGATTATCTCGGGATTGCAAGATAACCAAACAAAACTTTTAGTGGATTTCTACTTATTTTATTAAATATCATCTCCACCAAACAGGACAAGCTTGCATCTGTTATAGTTTTGGAGAAAAATGTGTTCATTTCATGTATGCGCGAAATGCCTTAAAAATGGCTTTAAAATGGATTTGGAGCATGGAGACGATTATCTCGGGATTGCAAGATAACCAAACAAAACTTTTAGTGGATTTCTACTTATTTTATTAAATATCATCTCCACCAAACAGGACAAGCTTGCATCTGTTATAGTTTTGGAGAAAAATGTGTTCATTTCATGTATGCGCGAAATGCCTTAAAAATGGCTTTAAAATGGATTTGGAGCATGGAGACGATTATCTCGGGATTGCAAGATAACCAAACAAAACTTTTAGTGGATTTCTACTTATTTTATTAAATATCATCTCCACCAAACAGGACAAGCTTGCATCTGTTATAGTTTTGGAGAAAAATGTGTTCATTTCATGTATGCGCGAAATGCCTTAAAAATGGCTTTAAAATGGATTTGGAGCATGGAGACGATTATCTCGGGATTGCAAGATAACCAAACAAAACTTTTAGTGGATTTCTACTTATTTTATTAAATATCATCTCCACCAAACAGGACAAGCTTGCATCTGTTATAGTTTTGGAGAAAAATGTGTTCATTTCATGTATGCGCGAAATGCCTTAAAAATGGCTTTAAAATGGATTTGGAGCATGGAGACGATTATCTCGGGATTGCAAGATAACCAAACAAAACTTTTAGTGGATTTCTACTTATTTTATTAAATATCATCTCCACCAAACAGGACAAGCTTGCATCTGTTATAGTTTTGGAGAAAAATGTGTTCATTTCATGTATGCGCGAAATGCCTTAAAAATGGCTTTAAAATGGATTTGGAGCATGGAGACGATTATCTCGGGATTGCAAGATAACCAAACAAAACTTTTAGTGGATTTCTACTTATTTTTTTAAATATCATCTCCACCAAACAGGACAAGCTTGCATCTGTTATAGTTTTGGAGAAAAATGTGTTCATTTCATGTATGCGCGAAATGCCTTAAAAATGGCTTTAAAATGGATTTGGAGCATGGAGACGATTATCTCGGGTTTTTCAAGATAACCAAACAAAACTTTTAGTGGATTTCTACTTATTTTATTAAATATCATCTCCACCAAACAGGACAAGCTTGCATCTGTTATAGTTTTGGAGAAAAATGTGTTCATTTCATGTATGCGCAAAATGCCTTAAAAATGGCTTTAAAATGGATTTGGAGCATGGAGACGATTATCTCGGGATTGCAAGATAACCAAACAAAACTTTTAGTGGATTTCTACTTATTTTATTAAATATCATCTCCACCAAACAGGACAAGCTTGCATCTGTTATAGTTTTGGAGAAAAATGTGTTCATTTCATGTATGCGCGAAATGCCTTAAAAATGGCTTTAAAATGGATTTGGAGCATGGAGACGATTATCTCGGGATTGCAAGATAACCAAACAAAACTTTTAGTGGATTTCTACTTATTTTATTAAATATCATCTCCACCAAACAGGACAAGCTTGCATCTGTTATAGTTTTGGAGAAAAATGTGTTCATTTCATGTATGCGCGAAATGCCTTAAAAATGGCTTTAAAATGGATTTGGAGCATGGAGACGATTATCTCGGGATTGCAAGATAACCAAACAAAACTTTTAGTGGATTTCTACTTATTTTATTAAATATCATCTCCACCAAACAGGACAAGCTTGCATGTGTTATAGTTTTGGAGAAAAATGTGTTCATTTCATGTATGCGCAAAATGCCTTTGAAATGGCTTTAAAATGGATTTGGAGCATGGAGACGATTATCTCGGCATTGCAAGATAACCAAACAAAACTTTTAGTGGATTTCTACTTATTTTATTAAATATCATCTCCACCAAACAGGACAAGCTTGCATCTGTTATAGTTTTGGAGAAAAATGTGTTCATTTCATGTATGCGCGAAATGCCTTAAAAATGGCTTTAAAATGGATTTGGAGCATGGAGACGATTATCTCGGGATTGCAAGATAACCAAACAAAACTTTTAGTGGATTTCTACTTATTTTATTAAGTATCATCTCCACCAAACAGGACAAGCTTGCATGTGTTATAGTTTTGGAGAAAAATGTGTTCATTTCATGTATGCGCAAAATGCCTTTGAAATGGCTTTAAAATGGATTTGGAGCATGGAGACGATTATCTCGGGATTGCAAGATAACCAAACAAAACTTTTAGTGGATTTCTACTTATTTTATTAAATATCATCTCCACCAAACAGGACAAGCTTGCATGTGTTATAGTTTTGGAGAAAAATGTGTTCATTTCATGTATGCGCAAAATGCCTTTGAAATGGCTTTAAAATGGATTTGGAGCATGGAGACGATTATCTCAGGATGGCAATATAAACAAACGAAACTTTTAGTAGATTTCTACTTATTTTATTAAATATTATCTCCACCAAACAGGACAAGCTTGCATCTGTTATAGTTTTGGAGAAAAATGTGTTCATTTCATGTATGCGCGAAATGCCTTAAAAATGGCTTTAAAATGGATTTGGAGCATGGAGACGATTATCTCGGGATTGCAAGATAACCAAACAAAACTTTTAGTGGATTTCTACTTATTTTATTAAATATCATCTCCACCAAACAGGACAAGCTTGCATCTGTTATAGTTTTGGAGAAAAATGTGTTCATTTCATGTATGCGCGAAATGCCTTAAAAATGGCTTTAAAATGAATTTGGAGCATGGAGACGATTATCTCGGGATTGCAAGAAAACCAAACAAAACTTTTAGTGGATTTCTACTTATTTTATTAAATATCATCTCCACCAAACAGGACAAGCTTGCATGTGTTATAGTTTTGGAGAAAAATGTGTTCATTTCATGTATGCGCAAAATGCCTTTGAAATGGCTTTAAAATGGATTTGGAGCATGGAGACGATTATCTCAGGATGGCAATATAAACAAACGAAACTTTTAGTAGATTTCTACTTATTTTATTAAATATTATCTCCACCAAACAGGACAAGCTTGCATCTGTTATAGTTTTGGAGAAAAATGTGTTCATTTCATGTATGCGCGAAATGCCTTAAAAATGGCTTTAAAATGGATTTGGAGCATGGAGACGATTATCTCGGGATTGCAAGATAACCAAACAAAACTTTTAGTGGATTTCTACTTATTTTATTAAATATCATCTCCACCAAACACGACAAGCTTGCATCTGTTATAGTTTTGGAGAAAAATGTGTTCATTTCATGTATGCGCGAAATGCCTTAAAAATGGCTTTAAAATGGATTTGGAGCATGGAGACGATTATCTCGGGATTGCAAGATAACCAAACAAAACTTTTAGTGGATTTCTACTTATTTTATTAAATATCATCTCCACCAAACAGGACAAGCTTGCATCTGTTATAGTTTTGGAGAAAAATGTGTTCATTTCATGTATGCGCGAAATGCCTTAAAAATGGCTTTAAAATGGATTTGGAGCATGGAGACGATTATCTCGGGATTGCAAGATAACCAAACAAAACTTTTAGTGGATTTCTACTTATTTTATTAAATATCATCTCCACCAAACAGGACAAGCTTGCATCTGTTATAGTTTTGGAGAAAAATGTGTTCATTTCATGTATGCGCGAAATGCCTTAAAAATGGCTTTAAAATGGATTTGGAGCATGGAGACGATTATCTCGGGATTGCAAGATAACCAAACAAAACTTTTAGTGGATTTCTACTTATTTTATTAAATATCATCTCCACCAAACAGGACAAGCTTGCATCTGTTATAGTTTTGGAGAAAAATGTGTTCATTTCATGTATGCGCGAAATGCCTTAAAAATGGCTTTAAAATGGATTTGGAGCATGGAGACGATTATCTCGGGATTGCAAGATAACCAAACAAAACTTTTAGTGGATTTCTACTTATTTTATTAAATATCATCTCCACCAAACAGGACAAGCTTGCATCTGTTATAGTTTTGGAGAAAAATGTGTTCATTTCATGTATGCGCGAAATGCCTTAAAAATGGCTTTAAAATGGATTTGGAGCATGGAGACGATTATCTCGGGTTTTTCAAGATAACCAAACAAAACTTTTAGTGGATTTCTACTTATTTTATTAAATATCATCTCCACCAAACAGGACAAGCTTGCATCTGTTATAGTTTTGGAGAAAAATGTGTTCATTTCATGTATGCGCAAAATGCCTTAAAAATGGCTTTAAAATGGATTTGGAGCATGGAGACGATTATCTCGGGATTGCAAGATAACCAAACAAAACTTTTAGTGGATTTCTACTTATTTTATTAAATATCATCTCCACCAAACAGGACAAGCTTGCATCTGTTATAGTTTTGGAGAAAAATGTGTTCATTTCATGTATGCGCGAAATGCCTTAAAAATGGCTTTAAAATGGATTTGGAGCATGGAGACGATTATCTCGGGATTGCAAGATAACCAAACAAAACTTTTAGTGGATTTCTACTTATTTTATTAAATATCATCTCCACCAAACAGGACAAGCTTGCATCTGTTATAGTTTTGGAGAAAAATGTGTTCATTTCATGTATGCGCGAAATGCCTTAAAAATGGCTTTAAAATGGATTTGGAGCATGGAGACGATTATCTCGGGATTGCAAGATAACCAAACAAAACTTTTAGTGGATTTCTACTTATTTTATTAAATATCATCTCCACCAAACAGGACAAGCTTGCATCTGTTATAGTTTTGGAGAAAAATGTGTTCATTTCATGTATGCGCGAAATGCCTTAAAAATGGCTTTAAAATGGATTTGGAGCATGGAGACGATTATCTCGGGATTGCAAGATAACCAAACAAAACTTTTAGTGGATTTCTACTTATTTTATTAAATATCATCTCCACCAAACAGGACAAGCTTGCATCTGTTATAGTTTTGGAGAAAAATGTGTTCATTTCATGTATGCGCGAAATGCCTTAAAAATGGCTTTAAAATGGATTTGGAGCATGGAGACGATTATCTCGGGATTGCAAGATAACCAAACAAAACTTTTAGTGGATTTCTACTTATTTTATTAAATATCATCTCCACCAAACAGGACAAGCTTGCATCTGTTATAGTTTTGGAGAAAAATGTGTTCATTTCATGTATGCGCGAAATGCCTTAAAAATGGCTTTAAAATGGATTTGGAGCATGGAGACGATTATCTCGGGATTGCAAGATAACCAAACAAAACTTTTAGTGGATTTCTACTTATTTTTTTAAATATCATCTCCACCAAACAGGACAAGCTTGCATCTGTTATAGTTTTGGAGAAAAATGTGTTCATTTCATGTATGCGCGAAATGCCTTAAAAATGGCTTTTTAAATGGATTTGGAGCATGGAGACGATTATCTCGGGTTTTTCAAGATAACCAAACAAAACTTTTAGTGGATTTCTACTTATTTTATTAAATATCATCTCCACCAAACAGGACAAGCTTGCATCTGTTATAGTTTTGGAGAAAAATGTGTTCATTTCATGTATGCGCAAAATGCCTTAAAAATGGCTTTAAAATGGATTTGGAGCATGGAGACGATTATCTCGGGATTGCAAGATAACCAAACAAAACTTTTAGTGGATTTCTACTTATTTTATTAAATATCATCTCCACCAAACAGGACAAGCTTGCATCTGTTATAGTTTTGGAGAAAAATGTGTTCATTTCATGTATGCGCGAAATGCCTTAAAAATGGCTTTAAAATGGATTTGGAGCATGGAGACGATTATCTCGGGATTGCAAGATAACCAAACAAAACTTTTAGTGGATTTCTACTTATTTTATTAAATATCATCTCCACCAAACAGGACAAGCTTGCATCTGTTATAGTTTTGGAGAAAAATGTGTTCATTTCATGTATGCGCGAAATGCCTTAAAAATGGCTTTAAAATGGATTTGGAGCATGGAGACGATTATCTCGGGATTGCAAGATAACCAAACAAAACTTTTAGTGGATTTCTACTTATTTTATTAAATATCATCTCCACCAAACAGGACAAGCTTGCATGTGTTATAGTTTTGGAGAAAAATGTGTTCATTTCATGTATGCGCAAAATGCCTTTGAAATGGCTTTAAAATGGATTTGGAGCATGGAGACGATTATCTCGGGATTGCAAGATAACCAAACAAAACTTTTAGTGGATTTCTACTTATTTTATTAAATATCATCTCCACCAAACAGGACAAGCTTGCATCTGTTATAGTTTTGGAGAAAAATGTGTTCATTTCATGTATGCGCGAAATGCCTTAAAAATGGCTTTAAAATGGATTTGGAGCATGGAGACGATTATCTCGGGATTGCAAGATAACCAAACAAAACTTTTAGTGGATTTCTACTTATTTTATTAAGTATCATCTCCACCAAACAGGACAAGCTTGCATGTGTTATAGTTTTGGAGAAAAATGTGTTCATTTCATGTATGCGCAAAATGCCTTTGAAATGGCTTTAAAATGGATTTGGAGCATGGAGACGATTATCTCGGGATTGCAAGATAACCAAACAAAACTTTTAGTGGATTTCTACTTATTTTATTAAATATCATCTCCACCAAACAGGACAAGCTTGCATGTGTTATAGTTTTGGAGAAAAATGTGTTCATTTCATGTATGCGCAAAATGCCTTTGAAATGGCTTTAAAATGGATTTGGAGCATGGAGACGATTATCTCAGGATGGCAATATAAACAAACGAAACTTTTAGTAGATTTCTACTTATTTTATTAAATATTATCTCCACCAAACAGGACAAGCTTGCATCTGTTATAGTTTTGGAGAAAAATGTGTTCATTTCATGTATGCGCGAAATGCCTTAAAAATGGCTTTAAAATGGATTTGGAGCATGGAGACGATTATCTCGGGATTGCAAGATAACCAAACAAAACTTTTAGTGGATTTCTACTTATTTTATTAAATATCATCTCCACCAAACAGGACAAGCTTGCATCTGTTATAGTTTTGGAGAAAAATGTGTTCATTTCATGTATGCGCGAAATGCCTTAAAAATGGCTTTAAAATGAATTTGGAGCATGGAGACGATTATCTCGGGATTGCAATATAACCAAACAAAACTTTTAGTGGATTTCTACTTATTTTATTAAATATCATCTCCACCAAACAGGACAAGCTTGCATCTGTTATAGTTTTGGAGAAAAATGTGTTCATTTCATGTATGCGCGAAATGCCTTAAAAATGGCTTTAAAATGGATTTGGAGCATGGAGACGATTATCTCGGGATTGCAAGATAACCAAACAAAACTTTTAGTGGATTTCTACTTATTTTATTAAATATCATCTCCACCAAACAGGACAAGCTTGCATCTGTTATAGTTTTGGAGAAAAATGTGTTCATTTCATGTATGCGCGAAATGCCTTAAAAATGGCTTTAAAATGGATTTGGAGCATGGAGACGATTATCTCGGGATTGCAAGATAACCAAACAAAACTTTTAGTGGATTTCTACTTATTTTATTAAATATCATCTCCACCAAACAGGACAAGCTTGCATCTGTTATAGTTTTGGAGAAAAATGTGTTCATTTCATGTATGCGCGAAATGCCTTAAAAATGGCTTTAAAATGGATTTGGAGCATGGAGACGATTATCTCGGGATTGCAAGATAACCAAACAAAACTTTTAGTGGATTTCTACTTATT
Source organism: Anomaloglossus baeobatrachus (assembly GCF_048569485.1). NCBI lineage: Eukaryota > Metazoa > Chordata > Amphibia > Anura > Aromobatidae > Anomaloglossus > Anomaloglossus baeobatrachus. The sequence continues at coordinate 74,373 of NW_027441936.1, read as the reverse complement.
TTATTAAATATCATCTCCACCAAACAGGACAAGCTTGCATCTGTTATAGTTTTGGAGAAAAATGTGTTCATTTCATGTATGCGCGAAATGCCTTAAAAATGGCTTTAAAATGGATTTGGAGCATGGAGACGATTATCTCGGGATTGCAAGATAACCAAACAAAACTTTTAGTGGATTTCTACTTATTTTATTAAATATCATCTCCACCAAACAGGACAAGCTTGCATCTGTTATAGTTTTGGAGAAAAATGTGTTCATTTCATGTATGCGCGAAATGCCTTAAAAATGGCTTTAAAATGGATTTGGAGCATGGAGACGATTATCTCGGGATTGCAAGATAACCAAACAAAACTTTTAGTGGATTTCTACTTATTTTATTAAATATCATCTCCACCAAACAGGACAAGCTTGCATCTGTTATAGTTTTGGAGAAAAATGTGTTCATTTCATGTATGCGCGAAATGCCTTAAAAATAACTTTAAAATGGATTTGGAGCATGGAGACGATTATCTCGGGATTGCAAGATAACCAAACAAAACTTTTAGTGGATTTCTACTTATTTTATTAAATATCATCTCCACCAAACAGGACAAGCTTGCATGTGTTATAGTTTTGGAGAAAAATGTGTTCATTTCATGTATGCGCAAAATGCCTTTGAAATGGCTTTAAAATGGATTTGGAGCATGGAGACGATTATCTCAGGATGGCAATATAAACAAACGAAACTTTTAGTAGATTTCTACTTATTTTATTAAATATTATCTCGACCAAACAGGACAAGCTTGCATCTGTTATAGTTTTGGAGAAAAATGTGTTCATTTCATGTATGCGCGAAATGCCTTAAAAATGGCTTTAAAATGGATTTGGAGCATGGAGACGATTATCTCGGGATTGCAAGATAACCAAACAAAACTTTTAGTGGATTTCTACTTATTTTATTAAATATCATCTCCACCAAACAGGACAAGCTTGCATCTGTTATAGTTTTGGAGAAAAATGTGTTCATTTCATGTATGCGCGAAATGCCTTAAAAATGGCTTTAAAATGGATTTGGAGCATGGAGACGATTATCTCGGGATTGCAAGATAACCAAACAAAACTTTTAGTGGATTTCTACTTATTTTATTAAATATCATCTCCACCAAACAGGACAAGCTTGCATCTGTTATAGTTTTGGAGAAAAATGTGTTCATTTCATGTATGCGCGAAATGCCTTAAAAATGGCTTTAAAATGGATTTGGAGCATGGAGACGATTATCTCGGGATTGCAAGATAACCAAACAAAACTTTTAGTGGATTTCTACTTATTTTATTAAATATCATCTCCACCAAACAGGACAAGCTTGCATCTGTTATAGTTTTGGAGAAAAATGTGTTCATTTCATGTATGCGCGAAATGCCTTAAAAATGGCTTTAAAATGGATTTGGAGCATGGAGACGATTATCTCGGGATTGCAAGATAACCAAACAAAACTTTTAGTGGATTTCTACTTATTTTATTAAATATTATCTCCACCAAACAGGACAAGCTTGCATGTGTTATAGTTTTGGAGAAAAATGTGTTCATTTCATGTATGCGCAAAATGCCTTTGAAATGGCTTTAAAATGGATTTGGAGCATGGAGACGATTATCTCGGGATTGCAAGATAACCAAACAAAACTTTTAGTGGATTTCTACTTATTTTATTAAATATCATCTCCACCAAACAGGACAAGCTTGCATCTGTTATAGTTTTGGAGAAAAATGTGTTCATTTCATGTATGCGCGAAATGCCTTAAAAATGGCTTTAAAATGGATTTGGAGCATGGAGACGATTATCTCGGGATTGCAAGATAACCAAACAAAACTTTTAGTGGATTTCTACTTATTTTATTAAGTATCATCTCCACCAAACAGGACAAGCTTGCATGTGTTATAGTTTTGGAGAAAAATGTGTTCATTTCATGTATGCGCAAAATGCCTTTGAAATGGCTTTAAAATGGATTTGGAGCATGGAGACGATTATCTCGGGATTGCAAGATAACCAAACAAAACTTTTAGTGGATTTCTACTTATTTTATTAAATATCATCTCCACCAAACAGGACAAGCTTGCATGTGTTATAGTTTTGGAGAAAAATGTGTTCATTTCATGTATGCGCAAAATGCCTTTGAAATGGCTTTAAAATGGATTTGGAGCATGGAGACGATTATCTCAGGATGGCAATATAAACAAACGAAACTTTTAGTAGATTTCTACTTATTTTATTAAATATTATCTCCACCAAACAGGACAAGCTTGCATCTGTTATAGTTTTGGAGAAAAATGTGTTCATTTCATGTATGCGCGAAATGCCTTAAAAATGGCTTTAAAATGGATTTGGAGCATGGAGACGATTATCTCGGGATTGCAAGATAACCAAACAAAACTTTTAGTGGATTTCTACTTATTTTATTAAATATCATCTCCACCAAACAGGACAAGCTTGCATCTGTTATAGTTTTGGAGAAAAATGTGTTCATTTCATGTATGCGCGAAATGCCTTAAAAATGGCTTTAAAATGAATTTGGAGCATGGAGACGATTATCTCGGGATTGCAATATAACCAAACAAAACTTTTAGTGGATTTCTACTTATTTTATTAAATATCATCTCCACCAAACAGGACAAGCTTGCATCTGTTATAGTTTTGGAGAAAAATGTGTTCATTTCATGTATGCGCGAAATGCCTTAAAAATGGCTTTAAAATGGATTTGGAGCATGGAGACGATTATCTCGGGATTGCAAGATAACCAAACAAAACTTTTAGTGGATTTCTACTTATTTTATTAAATATCATCTCCACCAAACAGGACAAGCTTGCATCTGTTATAGTTTTGGAGAAAAATGTGTTCATTTCATGTATGCGCGAAATGCCTTAAAAATGGCTTTAAAATGGATTTGGAGCATGGAGACGATTATCTCGGGATTGCAAGATAACCAAACAAAACTTTTAGTGGATTTCTACTTATTTTATTAAATATCATCTCCACCAAACAGGACAAGCTTGCATCTGTTATAGTTTTGGAGAAAAATGTGTTCATTTCATGTATGCGCGAAATGCCTTAAAAATGGCTTTAAAATGGATTTGGAGCATGGAGACGATTATCTCGGGATTGCAAGATAACCAAACAAAACTTTTAGTGGATTTCTACTTATTTTATTAAATATCATCTCCACCAAACAGGACAAGCTTGCATCTGTTATAGTTTTGGAGAAAAATGTGTTCATTTCATGTATGCGCGAAATGCCTTAAAAATGGCTTTAAAATGGATTTGGAGCATGGAGACGATTATCTCGGGATTGCAAGATAACCAAACAAAACTTTTAGTGGATTTCTACTTATTTTATTAAATATCATCTCCACCAAACAGGACAAGCTTGCATCTGTTATAGTTTTGGAGAAAAATGTGTTCATTTCATGTATGCGCGAAATGCCTTAAAAATGGCTTTAAAATGGATTTGGAGCATGGAGACGATTATCTCGGGATTGCAAGATAACCAAACAAAACTTTTAGTGGATTTCTACTTATTTTATTAAATATCATCTCCACCAAACAGGACAAGCTTGCATCTGTTATAGTTTTGGAGAAAAATGTGTTCATTTCATGTATGCGCGAAATGCCTTAAAAATAACTTTAAAATGGATTTGGAGCATGGAGACGATTATCTCGGGATTGCAAGATAACCAAACAAAACTTTTAGTGGATTTCTACTTATTTTATTAAATATCATCTCCACCAAACAGGACAAGCTTGCATGTGTTATAGTTTTGGAGAAAAATGTGTTCATTTCATGTATGCGCAAAATGCCTTTGAAATGGCTTTAAAATGGATTTGGAGCATGGAGACGATTATCTCAGGATGGCAATATAAACAAACGAAACTTTTAGTAGATTTCTACTTATTTTATTAAATATTATCTCGACCAAACAGGACAAGCTTGCATCTGTTATAGTTTTGGAGAAAAATGTGTTCATTTCATGTATGCGCGAAATGCCTTAAAAATGGCTTTAAAATGGATTTGGAGCATGGAGACGATTATCTCGGGATTGCAAGATAACCAAACAAAACTTTTAGTGGATTTCTACTTATTTTATTAAATATCATCTCCACCAAACAGGACAAGCTTGCATCTGTTAGTTTTGGAGAAAAATGTGTTCATTTCATGTATGCGCGAAATGCCTTAAAAATGGCTTTAAAATGGATTTGGAGCATGGAGACGATTATCTCGGGATTGCAAGATAACCAAACAAAACTTTTAGTGGATTTCTACTTATTTTATTAAATATCATCTCCATCAAACAGGACAAGCTTGCATCTGTTATAGTTTTGGAGAAAAATGTGTTCATTTCATGTATGCGCGAAATGCCTTAAAAATGGCTTTAAAATGGATTTGGAGCATGGAGACGATTATCTCGGGATTGCAAGATAACCAAACAAAACTTTTAGTGGATTTCTACTTATTTTATTAAATATCATCTCCACCAAACAGGACAAGCTTGCATCTGTTATAGTTTTGGAGAAAAATGTGTTCATTTCATGTATGCGCGAAATGCCTTAAAAATGGCTTTAAAATGGATTTGGAGCATGGAGACGATTATCTCGGGATTGCAAGATAACCAAACAAAACTTTTAGTGGATTTCTACTTATTTTATTAAATATCATCTCCACCAAACAGGACAAGCTTGCATCTGTTATAGTTTTGGAGAAAAATGTGTTCATTTCATGTATGCGCGAAATGCCTTAAAAATAACTTTAAAATGGATTTGGAGCATGGACACGATTATCTCGGGATTGCAAGATAACCAAACAAAACTTTTAGTGGATTTCTACTTATTTTATTAAATATCATCTCCACCAAACAGGACAAGCTTGCATGTGTTATAGTTTTGGAGAAAAATGTGTTCATTTCATGTATGCGCAAAATGCCTTTGAAATGGCTTTAAAATGGATTTGGAGCATGGAGACGATTATCTCAGGATGGCAATATAAACAAACGAAACTTTTAGTAGATTTCTACTTATTTTATTAAATATTATCTCGACCAAACAGGACAAGCTTGCATCTGTTATAGTTTTGGAGAAAAATGTGTTCATTTCATGTATGCGCGAAATGCCTTAAAAATGGCTTTAAAATGGATTTGGAGCATGGAGACGATTATCTCGGGATTGCAAGATAACCAAACAAAACTTTTAGTGGATTTCTACTTATTTTATTAAATATCATCTCCACCAAACAGGACAAGCTTGCATCTGTTATAGTTTTGGAGAAAAATGTGTTCATTTCATGTATGCGCGAAATGCCTTAAAAATGGCTTTAAAATGGATTTGGAGCATGGAGACGATTATCTCGGGATTGCAAGATAACCAAACAAAACTTTTAGTGGATTTCTACTTATTTTATTAAATATCATCTCCACCAAACAGGACAAGCTTGCATCTGTTATAGTTTTGGAGAAAAATGTGTTCATTTCATGTATGCGCGAAATGCCTTAAAAATAACTTTAAAATGGATTTGGAGCATGGACACGATTATCTCGGGATTGCAAGATAACCAAACAAAACTTTTAGTGGATTTCTACTTATTTTATTAAATATCATCTCCACCAAACAGGACAAGCTTGCATGTGTTATAGTTTTGGAGAAAAATGTGTTCATTTCATGTATGCGCAAAATGCCTTTGAAATGGCTTTAAAATGGATTTGGAGCATGGAGACGATTATCTCAGGATGGCAATATAAACAAACGAAACTTTTAGTAGATTTCTACTTATTTTATTAAATATTATCTCGACCAAACAGGACAAGCTTGCATCTGTTATAGTTTTGGAGAAAAATGTGTTCATTTCATGTATGCGCGAAATGCCTTAAAAATGGCTTTAAAATGGATTTGGAGCATGGAGACGATTATCTCGGGATTGCAAGATAACCAAACAAAACTTTTAGTGGATTTCTACTTATTTTATTAAATATCATCTCCACCAAACAGGACAAGCTTGCATCTGTTATAGTTTTGGAGAAAAATGTGTTCATTTCATGTATGCGCGAAATGCCTTAAAAATGGCTTTAAAATGGATTTGGAGCATGGAGACGATTATCTCGGGATTGCAATATAACCAAACAAAACTTTTAGTGGATTTCTACTTATTTTATTAAATATCATCTCCACCAAACAGGACAAGCTTGCATCTGTTAGTTTTGGAGAAAAATGTGTTCATTTCATGTATGCGCGAAATGCCTTAAAAATGGCTTTAAAATGGATTTGGAGCATGGAGACGATTATCTCGGGATTGCAAGATAACCAAACAAAACTTTTAGTGGATTTCTACTTATTTTATTAAATATCATCTCCACCAAACAGGACAAGCTTGCATCTGTTATAGTTTTGGAGAAAAATGTGTTCATTTCATGTATGCGCGAAATGCCTTAAAAATGGCTTTAAAATGGATTTGGAGCATGGAGACGATTATCTCGGGATTGCAAGATAACCAAACAAAACTTTTAGTGGATTTCTACTTATTTTATTAAATATCATCTCCACCAAACAGGACAAGCTTGCATCTGTTATAGTTTTGGAGAAAAATGTGTTCATTTCATGTATGCGCGAAATGCCTTAAAAATGGCTTTAAAATGGATTTGGAGCATGGAGACGATTATCTCGGGATTGCAAGATAACCAAACAAAACTTTTAGTGGATTTCTACTTATTTTATTAAATATCATCTCCACCAAACAGGACAAGCTTGCATCTGTTATAGTTTTGGAGAAAAATGTGTTCATTTCATGTATGCGCGAAATGCCTTAAAAATGGCTTTAAAATGGATTTGGAGCATGGAGACGATTATCTCGGGATTGCAAGATAACCAAACAAAACTTTTAGTGGATTTCTACTTATTTTATTAAATATCATCTCCACCAAACAGGACAAGCTTGCATCTGTTATAGTTTTGGAGAAAAATGTGTTCATTTCATGTATGCGCGAAATGCCTTAAAAATGGCTTTAAAATGGATTTGGAGCATGGAGACGATTATCTCGGGATTGCAAGATAACCAAACAAAACTTTTAGTGGATTTCTACTTATTTTATTAAATATCATCTCCACCAAACAGGACAAGCTTGCATCTGTTATAGTTTTGGAGAAAAATGTGTTCATTTCATGTATGCGCGAAATGCCTTAAAAATGGCTTTAAAATGGATTTGGAGCATGGAGACGATTATCTCGGGATTGCAAGATAACCAAACAAAACTTTTAGTGGATTTCTACTTATTTTATTAAATATCATCTCCACCAAACAGGACAAGCTTGCATCTGTTATAGTTTTGGAGAAAAATGTGTTCATTTCATGTATGCGCGAAATGCCTTAAAAATGGCTTTAAAATGGATTTGGAGCATGGAGACGATTATCTCGGGATTGCAAGATAACCAAACAAAACTTTTAGTGGATTTCTACTTATTTTATTAAATATCATCTCCACCAAACAGGACAAGCTTGCATCTGTTATAGTTTTGGAGAAAAATGTGTTCATTTCATGTATGCGCGAAATGCCTTAAAAATGGCTTTAAAATGGATTTGGAGCATGGAGACGATTATCTCGGGTTTTTCAAGATAACCAAACAAAACTTTTAGTGGATTTCTACTTATTTTATTAAATATCATCTCCACCAAACAGGACAAGCTTGCATCTGTTATAGTTTTGGAGAAAAATGTGTTCATTTCATGTATGCGCGAAATGCCTTAAAAATGGGTTTAAAATGGATTTGGAGCATGGAGACGATTATCTCGGGATTGCAAGATAACCAAACAAAACTTTTAGTGGATTTCTACTTATTTTATTAAATATCATCTCCACCAAACAGGACAAGCTTGCATGTGTTATAGTTTTGGAGAAAAATGTGTTCATTTCATGTATGCGCGAAATGCCTTAAAAATGGCTTTAAAATGGATTTGGAGCATGGAGACGATTATCTCGGGATTGCAAGATAACCAAACAAAACTTTTAGTGGATTTCTACTTATTTTATTAAATATCATCTCCACCAAACAGGACAAGCTTGCATCTGTTATAGTTTTGGAGAAAAATGTGTTCATTTCATGTATGCGCGAAATGCCTTAAAAATGGCTTTAAAATGGATTTGGAGCATGGAGACGATTATCTCGGGATTGCAAGATAACCAAACAAAACTTTTAGTGGATTTCTACTTATTTTATTAAATATCATCTCCACCAAACAGGACAAGCTTGCATGTGTTATAGTTTTGGAGAAAAATGTGTTCATTTCATGTATGCGCAAAACGCCTTTGAAATGGCTTTAAAATGGATTTGGAGCATGGAGACGATTATATCAGGATGGCAATATAAACAAACGAAACTTTTAGTAGATTTCTACTTATTTTATTAAATATTATCTCCACCAAACCGGACAAGCTTGCATCTGTTATAGTTTTGGAGCAAAATGTGTTCATTTCATGTATGCGCGAAATGCCTTAAAAATGGCTTTAAAATGGATTTGGAGCATGGAGACGATTATCTCGGGATTGCAAGATAACCAAACAAAACTTTTAGTGGATTTCTACTTATTTTATTAAATATCATCTCCACCAAACAGGACAAGCTTGCATCTGTTATAGTTTTGGAGAAAAATGTGTTCATTTCATGTATGCGCGAAATGCCTTAAAAATGGCTTTAAAATGGATTTGGAGCATGGAGACGATTATCTCGGGATTGCAAGATAACCAAACAAAACTTTTAGTGGATTTCTACTTATTTTATTAAATATCATCTCCACCAAACAGGACAAGCTTGCATGTGTTATAGTTTTGGAGAAAAATGTGTTCATTTCATGTATGCGCAAAATGCCTTTGAAATGGCTTTAAAATGGATTTGGAGCATGGAGACGATTATCTCAGGATGGCAATATAAACAAACGAAACTTTTAGTAGATTTCTACTTATTTTATTAAATATTATCTCCACCAAACAGGACAAGCTTGCATCTGTTATAGTTTTGGAGAAAAATGTGTTCATTTCATGTATGCGCGAAATGCCTTAAAAATGGCTTTAAAATGGATTTGGAGCATGGAGACGATTATCTCGGGATTGCAAGATAACCAAACAAAACTTTTAGTGGATTTCTACTTATTTTATTAAATATCATCTCCACCAAACAGGACAAGCTTGCATCTGTTATAGTTTTGGAGAAAAATGTGTTCATTTCATGTATGCGCGAAATGCCTTAAAAATGGCTTAAAAATGGATTTGGAGCATGGAGACGATTATCTCGGGATTGCAAGATAACCAAACAAAACTTTTAGTGGACTTCTACTTATTTTATTAAATATCATCTCCACCAAACAGGACAAGCTTGCATCTGTTATAGTTTTGGAGAAAAATGTGTTCATTTCATGTATGCGCGAAATGCCTTAAAAATGGCTTTAAAATGGATTTGGAGCATGGAGACGATTATCTCGGGATTGCAAGATAACCAAACAAAACTTTTAGTAAATTTCTACTTATTTTATTAAATATCATCTCCACCAAACAGGACAAGCTTGCATCTGTTATAGTTTTGGAGAAAAATGTGTTCATTTCATGTATGCGCGAAATGCCTTAAAAATGGCTTTAAAATGGATTTGGAGCATGGAGACGATTATCTCGGGATTGCAAGATAACCAAACAAAACTTTTAGTGGATTTCTACTTATTTTATTAAATATCATCTCCACCAAACAGGACAAGCTTGCATGTGTTATAGTTTTGGAGAAAAATGTGTTCATTTCATGTATGCGCAAAATGCCTTTGAAATGGCTTTAAAATGGATTTGGAGCATGGATACGATTATCTCGGGATTGCAAGATAACCAAACAAAACTTTTAGTGGATTTCTACTTATTTTATTAAATATCATCTCCACCAAACAGGACAAGCTTGCATCTGTTATAGTTTTGGAGAAAAATGTGTTCATTTCATGTATGCGCGAAATGCCTTAAAAATGGCTTTAAAATGGATTTGGAGCATGGAGACGATTATCTCGGGATTGCAAGATAACCAAACAAAACTTTTAGTGGATTTCTACTTATTTTATTAAATATCATCTCCACCAAACAGGACAAGCTTGCATCTGTTATAGTTTTGGAGAAAAATGTGTTTATTTCATGTATGCGCGATATGCCTTAAAAATGGCTTTAAAATGGATTTGGAGCATGGAGACGATTATCTCGGGATTGCAAGATAACCAAACAAAACTTTTAGTGGATTTCTACTTATTTTATTAAATATCATCTCCACCAAACAGGACAAGCTTGCATCTGTTATAGTTTTGGAGAAAAATGTGTTCATTTCATGTATGCGCGAAATGCCTTAAAAATGGCTTTAAAATGGATTTGGAGCATGGAGACGATTATCTCGGGATTGCAATATAACCAAACAAAACTTTTAGTGGATTTCTACTTATTTTATTAAATATCATCTCCACCAAACAGGACAAGCTTGCATCTGTTATAGTTTTGGAGAAAAATGTGTTCATTTCATGTATGCGCGAAATGCCTTAAAAATGGCTTTAAAATGGATTTGGAGCATGGAGACGATTATCTCGGGATTGCAAGATAACCAAACAAAACTTTTAGTGGATTTCTACTTATTTTATTAAATATCATCTCCACCAAACAGGACAAGCTTGCATCTGTTATAGTTTTGGAGAAAAATGTGTTCATTTCATGTATGCGCGAAATGCCTTAAAAATGGCTTTAAAATGGATTTGGAGCATGGAGACGATTATCTCGGGATTGCAAGATAACCAAACAAAACTTTTAGTGGATTTCTACTTATTTTATTAAATATCATCTCCACCAAACAGGACAAGCTTGCATCTGTTATAGTTTTGGAGAAAAATGTGTTCATTTCATGTATGCGCGAAATGCCTTAAAAATGGCTTTAAAATGGATTTGGAGCATGGAGACGATTATCTCGGGATTGCAAGATAACCAAACAAAACTTTTAGTGGACTTCTACTTATTTTATTAAATATCATCTCCACCAAACAGGACAAGCTTGCATGTGTTATAGTTTTGGAGAAAAATGTGTTCATTTCATGTATGCGCAAAATGCCTTTGAAATGGCTTTAAAATGGATTTGGAGCATGGAGACGATTATCTCAGGATGGCAATATAAACAAACGAAACTTTTAGTAGATTTCTACTTATTTTATTAAATATTATCTCCACCAAACAGGACAAGCTTGCATCTGTTATAGTTTTGGAGAAAAATGTGTTCATTTCATGTATGCGCGAAATGCCTTAAAAATGGCTTTAAAATGGATTTGGAGCATGGAGACGATTATCTCGGGATTGCAAGATAACCAAACAAAACTTTTAGTGGATTTCTACTTATTTTATTAAATATCATCTCCACCAAACAGGACAAGCTTGCATCTGTTATAGTTTTGGAGAAAAATGTGTTCATTTCATGTATGCGCGAAATGCCTTAAAAATGGCTTTAAAATGGATTTGGAGCATGGAGACGATTATCTCGGGATTGCAAGATAACCAAACAAAACTTTTAGTGGATTTCTACTTATTTTATTAAATATCATCTCCACCAAACAGGACAAGCTTGCATGTGTTATAGTTTTGGAGAAAAATGTGTTCATTTCATGTATGCGCAAAATGCCTTTGAAATGGCTTTAAAATGGATTTGGAGCATGGAGACGATTATCTCAGGATGGCAATATAAACAAACGAAACTTTTAGTAGATTTCTACTTATTTTATTAAATATTATCTCCACCAAACAGGACAAGCTTGCATCTGTTATAGTTTTGGAGAAAAATGTGTTCATTTCATGTATGCGCGAAATGCCTTAAAAATGGCTTTAAAATGGATTTGGAGCATGGAGACGATTATCTCGGGATTGCAAGATAACCAAACAAAACTTTTAGTGGATTTCTACTTATTTTATTAAATATCATCTCCACCAAACAGGACAAGCTTGCATCTGTTATAGTTTTGGAGAAAAATGTGTTCATTTCATGTATGCGCGAAATGCCTTAAAAATGGCTTTAAAATGTATTTGGAGCATGGAGACGATTATCTCGGGATTGCAAGATAACCAAACAAAACGTTTAGTGGACTTCTACTTATTTTATTAAATATCATCTCCACCAAACAGGACAAGCTTGCATCTGTTATAGTTTTGGAGAAAAATGTGTTCATTTCATGTATGCGCGAAATGCCTTAAAAATGGCTTTAAAATGGATTTGGAGCATGGAGACGATTATCTCGGGATTGCAAGATAACCAAACAAAACTTTTAGTGGATTTCTACTTATTTTATTAAATATCATCTCCACCAAACAGGACAAGCTTGCATCTGTTATAGTTTTGGAGAAAAATGTGTTCATTTCATGTATGCGCGAAATGCCTTAAAAATGGCTTTAAAATGGATTTGGAGCATGGAGACGATTATCTCGGGATTGCAAGATAACCAAACAAAACTTTTAGTGGATTTCTACTTATTTTATTAAATATCATCTCCACCAAACAGGACAAGCTTTGCATCTGTTATAGTTTTGGAGAAAAATGTGTTCATTTCATGTATGCGCGAAATGCCTTAAAAATGGCTTTAAAATGGATTTGGAGCATGGAGACGATTATCTCGGGATTGCAAGATAACCAAACAAAACTTTTAGTAAATTTCTACTTATTTTATTAAATATCATCTCCACCAAACAGGACAAGCTTGCATCTGTTATAGTTTTGGAGAAAAATGTGTTCATTTCATGTATGCGCGAAATGCCTTAAAAATGGCTTTAAAATGGATTTGGAGCATGGAGACGATTATCTCGGGATTGCAAGATAACCAAACAAAACTTTTAGTGGATTTCTACTTATTTTATTAAATATCATCTCCACCAAACAGGACAAGTTTGCATGTGTTATAGTTTTGGAGAAAAATGTGTTCATTTCATGTATGCGCAAAATGCCTTTGAAATGGCTTTAAAATGGATTTGGAGCATGGAGACGATTATCTCGGGATTGCAAGATAACCAAACAAAACTTTTGATGGATTTCTACTTATTTTATTAAATATCATCTCCACCAAACAGGACAAGCTTGCATCTGTTATAGTTTTGGAGAAAAATGTGTTCATTTCATGTATGCGCGAAATGCCTTAAAAATGGCTTTAAAATGGATTTGGAGCATGGAGACGATTATCTCGGGATTGCAAGATAACCAAACAAAACTTTTAGTGGATTTCTACTTATTTTATTAAATATCATCTCCACCAAACAGGACAAGCTTGCATCTGTTATAGTTTTGGAGAAAAATGTGTTTATTTCATGTATGCGCGAAATGCCTTAAAAATGGCTTTAAAATGGATTTGGAGCATGGAGACGATTATCTCGGGATTGCAAGATAACCAAACAAAACTTTTAGTGGATTTCTACTTATTTTATTAAATATCATCTCCACCAAACAGGACAAGCTTGCATCTGTTATAGTTTTGGAGAAAAATGTGTTCATTTCATGTATGCGCGAAATGCCTTAAAAATGGCTTTAAAATGGATTTGGAGCATGGAGACGATTATCTCGGGATTGCAAGATAACCAAACAAAACTTTTAGTGGATTTCTACTTATTTTATTAAATATCATCTCCACCAAACAGGACAAGCTTGCATCTGTTATAGTTTTGGAGAAAAATGTGTTCATTTCATGTATGCGCGAAATGCCTTAAAAATGGCTTTAAAATGGATTTGGAGCATGGAGACGATTATCTCGGGATTGCAAGATAACCAAACAAAACTTTTAGTGGATTTCTACTTATTTTATTAAATATCATCTCCACCAAACAGGACAAGCTTGCATGTGTTATAGTTTTGGAGAAAAATGTGTTCATTTCATGTATGCGCAAAATGCCTTTGAAATGGCTTTAAAATGGATTTGGAGCATGGAGACGATTATCTCAGGATGGCAATATAAACAAACGAAACTTTTAGTAGATTTCTACTTATTTTATTAAATATTATCTCCACCAAACAGGACAAGCTTGCATCTGTTATAGTTTTGGAGAAAAATGTGTTCATTTCATGTATGCGCGAAATGCCTTAAAAATGGCTATAAAATGGATTTGGAGCATGGAGACGATTATCTCGGGATTGCAAGATAACCAAACAAAACTTTTAGTGGATTTCTACTTATTTTATTAAATATCATCTCCACCAAACAGGACAAGCTTGCATCTGTTATAGTTTTGGAGAAAAATGTGTTCATTTCATGTATGCGCGAAATGCCTTAAAAATGGCTTTAAAATGGATTTGGAGCATGGAGACGATTATCTCGGGATTGCAAGATAACCAAACAAAACTTTTAGTGGACTTCTACTTATTTTATTAAATATCATCTCCACCAAACAGGACAAGCTTGCATCTGTTATAGTTTTGGAGAAAAATGTGTTCATTTCATGTATGCGCGAAATGCCTTAAAAATGGCTTTAAAATGGATTTGGAGCATGGAGACGATTATCTCGGGATTGCAAGATAACCAAACAAAACTTTTAGTGGATTTCTACTTATTTTATTAAATATCATCTCCACCAAACAGGACAAGCTTGCATCTGTTATAGTTTTGGAGAAAAATGTGTTCATTTCATGTATGCGCGAAATGCCTTAAAAATGGCTTTAAAATGGATTTGGAGCATGGAGACGATTATCTCGGGATTGCAAGATAACCAAACAAAACTTTTAGTGGATTTCTACTTATTTTATTAAATATCATCTCCACCAAACAGGACAAGCTTTGCATCTGTTATAGTTTTGGAGAAAAATGTGTTCATTTCATGTATGCGCGAAATGCCTTAAAAATGGCTTTAAAATGGATTTGGAGCATGGAGACGATTATCTCGGGATTGCAAGATAACCAAACAAAACTTTTAGTAAATTTCTACTTATTTTATTAAATATCATCTCCACCAAACAGGACAAGCTTGCATCTGTTATAGTTTTGGAGAAAAATGTGTTCATTTCATGTATGCACGAAATGCCTTAAAAATGGCTTTAAAATGGATTTGGAGCATGGAGACGATTATCTCGGGATTGCAAGATAACCAAACAAAACTTTTAGTGGATTTCTACTTATTTTATTAAATATCATCTCCACCAAACAGGACAAGTTTGCATGTGTTATAGTTTTGGAGAAAAATGTGTTCATTTCATGTATGCGCAAAATGCCTTTGAAATGGCTTTAAAATGGATTTGGAGCATGGAGACGATTATCTCGGGATTGCAAGATAACCAAACAAAACTTTTAGTGGATTTCTACTTATTTTATTAAATATCATCTCCACCAAACAGGACAAGCTTGCATCTGTTATAGTTTTGGAGAAAAATGTGTTCATTTCATGTATGCGCGAAATGCCTTAAAAATGGCTTTAAAATGGATTTGGAGCATGGAGACGATTATCTCGGGATTGCAAGATAACCAAACAAAACTTTTAGTGGATTTCTACTTATTTTATTAAATATCATCTCCACCAAACAGGACAAGCTTGCATCTGTTATAGTTTTGGAGAAAAATGTGTTTATTTCATGTATGCGCGAAATGCCTTAAAAATGGCTTTAAAATGGATTTGGAGCATGGAGACGATTATCTCGGGATTGCAAGATAACCAAACAAAACTTTTAGTGGATTTCTACTTATTTTATTAAATATCATCTCCACCAAACAGGACAAGCTTGCATCTGTTATAGTTTTGGAGAAAAATGTGTTCATTTCATGTATGCGCGAAATGCCTTAAAAATGGCTTTAAAATGGATTTGGAGCATGGAGACGATTATCTCGGGATTGCAAGATAACCAAACAAAACTTTTAGTGGATTTCTACTTATTTTATTAAATATCATCTCCACCAAACAGGACAAGCTTGCATCTGTTGTAGTTTTGGAGAAAAATGTGTTCATTTCATGTATGCGCGAAATGCCTTAAAAATGGCTTTAAAATGGATTTGGAGCATGGAGACGATTATCTCGGGATTGCAAGATAACCAAACAAAACTTTTAGTGGATTTCTACTTATTTTATTAAATATCATCTCCACCAAACAGGACAAGCTTGCATCTGTTATAGTTTTAGAGAAAAATGTGTTCATTTCATGTATGCGCGAAATGCCTTAAAAATGGCTTTAAAATGGATTTGGAGCATGGAGACGATTATCTCGGGATTGCAAGATAACCAAACAAAACTTTTAGTGGATTTCTACTTATTTTATTAAATATCATCTCCACCAAACAGGACAAGCTTGCATGTGTTATAGTTTTGGAGAAAAATGTGTTCATTTCATGTATGCGCAAAATGCCTTTGAAATGGCTTTAAAATGGATTTGGAGCATGGAGACGATTATCTCAGGATGGCAATATAAACAAACGAAACTTTTAGTAGATTTCTACTTATTTTATTAAATATTATCTCCACCAAACAGGACAAGCTTGCATCTGTTATAGTTTTGGAGAAAAATGTGTTCATTTCATGTATGCGCGAAATGCCTTAAAAATGGCTTTAAAATGGATTTGGAGCATGGAGACGATTATCTCGGGATTGCAAGATAACCAAACAAAACTTTTAGTGGATTTCTACTTATTTTATTAAATATCATCTCCACCAAACAGGACAAGCTTGCATCTGTTATAGTTTTGGAGAAAAATGTGTTCATTTCATGTATGCGCGAAATGCCTTAAAAATGGCTTTAAAATGGATTTGGAGCATGGAGACGATTATCTCGGGATTGCAAGATAACCAAACAAAACTTTTAGTGGACTTCTACTTATTTTATTAAATATCATCTCCACCAAACAGGACAAGCTTGCATCTGTTATAGTTTTGGAGAAAAATGTGTTCATTTCATGTATGCGCGAAATGCCTTAAAAATGGCTTTAAAATGGATTTGGAGCATGGAGACGATTATCTCGGGATTGCAAGATAACCAAACAAAACTTTTAGTGGATTTCTACTTATTTTATTAAATATCATCTCCACCAAACAGGACAAGCTTGCATCTGTTATAGTTTTGGAGAAAAATGTGTTCATTTCATGTATGCGCGAAATGCCTTAAAAATGGCTTTAAAATGGATTTGGAGCATGGAGACGATTATCTCGGGATTGCAAGATAACCAAACAAAACTTTTAGTGGATTTCTACTTATTTTATTAAATATCATCTCCACCAAACAGGACAAGCTTTGCATCTGTTATAGTTTTGGAGAAAAATGTGTTCATTTCATGTATGCGCGAAATGCCTTAAAAATGGCTTTAAAATGGATTTGGAGCATGGAGACGATTATCTCGGGATTGCAAGATAACCAAACAAAACTTTTAGTAAATTTCTACTTATTTTATTAAATATCATCTCCACCAAACAGGACAAGCTTGCATCTGTTATAGTTTTGGAGAAAAATGTGTTCATTTCATGTATGCGCGAAATGCCTTAAAAATGGCTTTAAAATGGATTTGGAGCATGGAGACGATTATCTCGGGATTGCAAGATAACCAAACAAAACTTTTAGTGGATTTCTACTTATTTTATTAAATATCATCTCCACCAAACAGGACAAGTTTGCATGTGTTATAGTTTTGGAGAAAAATGTGTTCATTTCATGTATGCGCAAAATGCCTTTGAAATGGCTTTAAAATGGATTTGGAGCATGGAGACGATTATCTCGGGATTGCAAGATAACCAAACAAAACTTTTAGTGGATTTCTACTTATTTTATTAAATATCATCTCCACCAAACAGGACAAGCTTGCATCTGTTATAGTTTTGGAGAAAAATGTGTTCATTTCATGTATGCGCGAAATGCCTTAAAAATGGCTTTAAAATGGATTTGGAGCATGGAGACGATTATCTCGGGATTGCAAGATAACCAAACAAAACTTTTAGTGGATTTCTACTTATTTTATTAAATATCATCTCCACCAAACAGGACAAGCTTGCATCTGTTATAGTTTTGGAGAAAAATGTGTTTATTTCATGTATGCGCGAAATGCCTTAAAAATGGCTTTAAAATGGATTTGGAGCATGGAGACGATTATCTCGGGATTGCAAGATAACCAAACAAAACTTTTAGTGGATTTCTACTTATTTTATTAAATATCATCTCCACCAAACAGGACAAGCTTGCATCTGTTATAGTTTTGGAGAAAAATGTGTTCATTTCATGTATGCGCGAAATGCCTTAAAAATGGCTTTAAAATGGATTTGGAGCATGGAGACGATTATCTCGGGATTGCAATATAACCAAACAAAACTTTTAGTGGATTTCTACTTATTTTATTAAATATCATCTCCACCAAACAGGACAAGCTTGCATCTGTTATAGTTTTGGAGAAAAATGTGTTCATTTCATGTATGCGCGAAATGCCTTAAAAATGGCTTTAAAATGGATTTGGAGCATGGAGACGATTATCTCGGGATTGCAAGATAACCAAACAAAACTTTTAGTGGATTTCTACTTATTTTATTAAATATCATCTCCACCAAACAGGACAAGCTTGCATCTGTTATAGTTTTGGAGAAAAATGTGTTCATTTCATGTATGCGCGAAATGCCTTAAAAATGGCTTTAAAATGGATTTGGAGCATGGAGACGATTATCTCGGGATTGCAAGATAACCAAACAAAACTTTTAGTGGATTTCTACTTATTTTATTAAATATCATCTCCACCAAACAGGACAAGCTTGCATCTGTTATAGTTTTGGAGAAAAATGTGTTCATTTCATGTATGCGCGAAATGCCTTAAAAATGGCTTTAAAATGGATTTGGAGCATGGAGACGATTATCTCGGGATTGCAAGATAACCAAACAAAACTTTTAGTGGATTTCTACTTATTTTATTAAATATCATCTCCACCAAACAGGACAAGCTTGCATCTGTTATAGTTTTGGAGAAAAATGTGTTCATTTCATGTATGCGCGAAATGCCTTAAAAATGGCTTTAAAATGGATTTGGAGCATGGAGACGATTATCTCGGGATTGCAAGATAACCAAACAAAACTTTTAGTGGATTTCTACTTATTTTATTAAATATCATCTCCACCAAACAGGACAAGCTTGCATCTGTTATAGTTTTGGAGAAAAATGTGTTCATTTCATGTATGCGCGAAATGCCTTAAAAATGGCTTTAAAATGGATTTGGAGCATGGAGACGATTATCTCGGGTTTTTCAAGATAACCAAACAAAACTTTTAGTGGATTTCTACTTATTTTATTAAATATCATCTCCACCAAACAGGACAAGCTTGCATCTGTTATAGTTTTGGAGAAAAATGTGTTCATTTCATGTATGCGCGAAATGCCTTAAAAATGGCTTTAAAATGGATTTGGAGCATGGAGACGATTATCTCGGGATTGCAAGATAACCAAACAAAACTTTTAGTGGATTTCTACTTATTTTATTAAATATCATCTCCACCAAACAGGACAAGCTTGCATCTGTTATTGTTTTGGAGAAAAAGGTGTTCATTTCATGTATGCGCGAAATGCCTTAAAAATGGCTTTAAAATGGATTTGGAGCATGGAGACGATTATCTCGGGATTGCAAGATAACCAAACAAAACTTTTAGTGGATTTCTACTTATTTTATTAAATATCATCTCCACCAAACAGGACAAGCTTGCATCTGTTATAGTTTTGGAGAAAAATGTGTTCATTTCATGTATGCGCGAAATGCCTTAAAAATGGCTTTAAAATGGATTTGGAGCATGGAGACGATTATCTCGGAATTGCAAGATAACCAAACAAAACTTTTAGTGGATTTCTACTTATTTTATTAAATATCATCTCCACCAAACAGGACAAGCTTGCATCTGTTATAGTTTTGGAGAAAAATGTGTTCATTTCATGTATGCGCGAAATGCCTTAAAAATGGCTTTAAAATGGATTTGGAGCATGGAGACGATTATCTCGGGATTGCAAGATAACCAAACAAAACTTTTAGTGGATTTCTACTTATTTTATTAAATATCATCTCCACCAAACAGGACAAGCTTGCATCTGTTATAGTTTTGGAGAAAAATGTGTTCATTTCATGTATGCGCGAAATGCTTTAAAAATGGCTTTAAAATGGATTTGGAGCATGGAGACGATTATCTCGGGATTGCAAGATAACCAAACAAAACTTTTAGTGGATTTCTACTTATTTTATTAAATATCATCTCCACCAAACAGGACAAGCTTGCATCTGTTATAGTTTTGGAGAAAAATGTGTTCATTTCATGTATGCGCGAAATGCCTTAAAAATGGCTTTAAAATGGATTTGGAGCATGGAGACGATTATCTCGGGATTGCAAGATAACCAAACAAAACTTTTAGTGGATTTCTACTTATTTTATTAAATATCATCTCCACCAAACAGGACAAGCTTGCATGTGTTATAGTTTTGGAGAAAAATGTGTTCATTTCATGTATGCGCAAAATGCCTTTGAAATGGCTTTAAAATGGATTTGGAGCATGGAGACGATTATATCAGGATGGCAATATAAACAAACGAAACTTTTAGTAGATTTCTACTTATTTTATTAAATATTATCTCCACCAAACAGGACAAGCTTGCATCTGTTATAGTTTTGGAGCAAAATGTGTTCATTTCATGTATGCGCGAAATGCCTTAAAAATGGCTTTAAAATGGATTTGGAGCATGGAGACGATTATCTCGGGATTGCAAGATAACCAAACAAAACTTTTAGTGGATTTCTACTTATTTTATTAAATATCATCTCCACCAAACAGGACAAGCTTGCATCTGTTATAGTTTTGGAGAAAAATGTGTTCATTTCATGTATGCGCGAAATGCCTTAAAAATGGCTTTAAAATGGATTTGGAGCATGGAGACGATTATCTCGGGATTGCAAGATAACCAAACAAAACTTTTAGTGGATTTCTACTTATTTTATTAAATATCATCTCCACCAAACAGGACAAGCTTGCATGTGTTATAGTTTTGGAGAAAAATGTGTTCATTTCGTGTATGCGCAAAATGCCTTTGAAATGGCTTTAAAATGGATTTGGAGCATGGAGACGATTATCTCAGGATGGCAATATAAACAAACGAAACTTTTAGTAGATTGCTACTTATTTTATTAAATATTATCTCCACCAAACAGGACAAGCTTGCATCTGTTATAGTTTTGGAGAAAAATGTGTTCATTTCATGTATGCGCGAAATGCCTTAAAAATGGCTTTAAAATGGATTTGGAGCATGGAGACGATTATCTCGGGATTGCAAGATAACCAAACAAAACTTTTAGTGGATTTCTACTTATTTTATTAAATATCATCTCCACCAAACAGGACAAGCTTGCATCTGTTATAGTTTTGGAGAAAAATGTGTTCATTTCATTTGTACTTGAAATGCCTTAAAAATGGCTTTAAAATGGATTTGGAGCATGGAGACGATTATCTCGGAATTGCAAGATAACCAAACAAAACTTTTAGTGGATTTCTACTTATTTTATTAAATATCATCTCCACCAAACAGGACAAGCTTGCATCTGTTATAGTTTTGGAGAAAAATGTGTTCATTTCATGTATGCGCGAAATGCCTTAAAAATGGCTTTAAAATGGATTTGGAGCATGGAGACGATTATCTCGGGATTGCAAGATAACCAAACAAAACTTTTAGTGGATTTCTACTTATTTTATTAAATATCATCTCCACCAAACAGGACAAGCTTGCATCTGTTATAGTTTTGGAGAAAAATGTGTTCATTTCATGTATGCGCGAAATGCTTTAAAAATGGCTTTAAAATGGATTTGGAGCATGGAGACGATTATCTCGGAATTGCAAGATAACCAAACAAAACTTTTAGTGGATTTCTACTTATTTTATTAAATATCATCTCCACCAAACAGGACAAGCTTGCATCTGTTATAGTTTTGGAGAAAAATGTGTTCATTTCATGTATGCGCGAAATGCCTTAAAAATGGCTTTAAAATGGATTTGGAGCATGGAGACGATTATCTCGGGATTGCAAGATAACCAAACAAAACTTTTAGTGGATTTCTACTTATTTTATTAAATATCATCTCCACCAAACAGGACAAGCTTGCATCTGTTATAGTTTTGGAGAAAAATGTGTTCATTTCATGTATGCGCGAAATGCCTTAAAAATGGCTTTAAAATGGATTTGGAGCATGGAGACGATTATCTCGGGATTGCAAGATAACCAAACAAAACTTTTAGTGGATTTCTACTTATTTTATTAAATATCATCTCCACCAAACAGGACAAGCTTGCATGTGTTATAGTTTTGGAGAAAAATGTGTTCATTTCATGTATGCGCAAAATGCCTTTGAAATGGCTTTAAAATGGATTTGGAGCATGGAGACGATTATATCAGGATGGCAATATAAACAAACGAAACTTTTAGTAGATTTCTACTTATTTTATTAAATATTATCTCCACCAAACAGGACAAGCTTGCATCTGTTATAGTTTTGGAGCAAAATGTGTTCATTTCATGTATGCGCGAAATGCCTTAAAAATGGCTTTAAAATGGATTTGGAGCATGGAGACGATTATCTCGGGATTGCAAGATAACCAAACAAAACTTTTAGTGGATTTCTACTTATTTTATTAAATATCATCTCCACCAAACAGGACAAGCTTGCATCTGTTATAGTTTTGGAGAAAAATGTGTTCATTTCATGTATGCGCGAAATGCCTTAAAAATGGCTTTAAAATGGATTTGGAGCATGGAGACGATTATCTCGGGATTGCAAGATAACCAAACAAAACTTTTAGTGGATTTCTACTTATTTTATTAAATATCATCTCCACCAAACAGGACAATCTTGCATGTGTTATAGTTTTGGAGAAAAATGTGTTCATTTCATGTATGCGCAAAATGCCTTTGAAATGGCTTTAAAATGGATTTGGAGCATGGAGACGATTATCTCAGGATGGCAATATAAACAAACGAAACTTTTAGTAGATTTCTACTTATTTTATTAAATATTATCTCCACCAAACAGGACAAGCTTGCATCTGTTATAGTTTTGGAGAAAAATGTGTTCATTTCATGTATGCGCGAAATGCCTTAAAAATGGCTTTAAAATGGATTTGGAGCATGGAGACGATTATCTCGGGATTGCAAGATAACCAAACAAAACTTTTAGTGGATTTCTACTTATTTTATTAAATATCATCTCCACCAAACAGGACAAGCTTGCATCTGTTATAGTTTTGGAGAAAAATGTGTTCATTTCATGTATGCGCGAAATGCCTTAAAAATGGCTTTAAAATGGATTTGGAGCATGGAGACGATTATCTCGGGATTGCAAGATAACCAAACAAAACTTTTAGTGGATTTCTACTTATTTTATTAAATATCATCTCCACCAAACAGGACAAGCTTGCATCTGTTATAGTTTTGGAGAAAAATGTGTTCATTTCATTTATGCGCGAAATGCCTTAAAAATGGCTTTAAAATGGATTTGGAGCATGGAGACGATTATCTCGGGATTGCAATATAACCAAACAAAACTTTTAGTGGATTTCTACTTATTTTATTAAATATCATCTCCACCAAACAGGACAAGCTTGCATCTGTTATAGTTTTGGAGAAAAATGTGTTCATTTCATGTATGCGCGAAATGCCTTAAAAATGGCTTTAAAATGGATTTGGAGCATGGAGACGATTATCTCGGGATTGCAAGATAACTAAACAAAACTTTTAGTGGATTTCTACTTATTTTATTAAATATCATCTCCACCAAACAGGACAAGCTTTGCATCTGTTATAGTTTTGGAGAAAAATGTGTTCATTTCATGTATGCGCGAAATGCCTTAAAAATGGCTTTAAAATGGATTTGGAGCATGGAGACGATTATCTCGGGATTGCAAGATAACCAAACAAAACTTTTAGTAAATTTCTACTTATTTTATTAAATATCATCTCCACCAAACAGGACAAGCTTGCATCTGTTATAGTTTTGGAGAAAAATGTGTTCATTTCATGTATGCGCGAAATGCCTTAAAAATGGCTTTAAAATGGATTTGGAGCATGGAGACGATTATCTCGGGATTGCAAGATAACCAAACAAAACTTTTAGTGGATTTCTACTTATTTTATTAAATATCATCTCCACCAAACAGGACAAGCTTGCATCTGTTATAGTTTTGGAGAAAAATGTGTTCATTTCATGTATGCGCGAAATGCCTTAAAAATGGCTTTAAAATGGATTTGGAGCATGGAGACGATTATCTCGGGATTGCAAGATAACCAAACAAAACTTTTAGTGGATTTCTACTTATTTTATTAAATATCATCTCCACCAAACAGGACAAGCTTGCATCTGTTATAGTTTTGGAGAAAAATGTGTTCATTTCATGTATGCGCGAAATGCCTTAAAAATGGCTTTAAAATGGATTTGGAGCATGGAGACGATTATCTCGGGATTGCAAGATAACCAAACAAAACTTTTAGTGGATTTCTACTTATTTTATTAAATATCATCTCCACCAAACAGGACAAGCTTGCATGTGTTATAGTTTTGGAGAAAAATGTGTTCATTTCATGTATGCGCAAAATGCCTTTGAAATGGCTTTAAAATGGATTTGGAGCATGGAGACGATTATATCAGGATGGCAATATAAACAAACGAAACTTTTAGTAGATTTCTACTTATTTTATTAAATATTATCTCCACCAAACAGGACAAGCTTGCATCTGTTATAGTTTTGGAGCAAAATGTGTTCATTTCATGTATGCGCGAAATGCCTTAAAAATGGCTTTAAAATGGATTTGGAGCATGGAGACGATTATCTCGGGATTGCAAGATAACCAAACAAAACTTTTAGTGGATTTCTACTTATTTTATTAAATATCATCTCCACCAAACAGGACAAGCTTGCATCTGTTATAGTTTTGGAGAAAAATGTGTTCATTTCATGTATGCGCGAAATGCCTTAAAAATGGCTTTAAAATGGATTTGGAGCATGGAGACGATTATCTCGGGATTGCAAGATAACCAAACAAAACTTTTAGTGGATTTCTACTTATTTTATTAAATATCATCTCCACCAAACAGGACAAGCTTGCATGTGTTATAGTTTTGGAGAAAAATGTGTTCATTTCATGTATGCGCAAAATGCCTTTGAAATGGCTTTAAAATGGATTTGGAGCATGGAGACGATTATCTCAGGATGGCAATATAAACAAACGAAACTTTTAGTAGATTTCTACTTATTTTATTAAATATTATCTCCACCAAACAGGACAAGCTTGCATCTGTTATAGTTTTGGAGAAAAATGTGTTCATTTCATGTATGCGCGAAATGCCTTAAAAATGGCTTTAAAATGGATTTGGAGCATGGAGACGATTATCTCGGGATTGCAAGATAACCAAACAAAACTTTTAGTGGATTTCTACTTATTTTATTAAATATCATCTCCACCAAACAGGACAAGCTTGCATCTGTTATAGTTTTGGAGAAAAATGTGTTCATTTCATGTATGCGCGAAATGCCTTAAAAATGGCTTTAAAATGGATTTGGAGCATGGAGACGATTATCTCGGGATTGCAAGATAACCAAACAAAACTTTTAGTGGATTTCTACTTATTTTATTAAATATCATCTCCACCAAACAGGACAAGCTTGCATCTGTTATAGTTTTGGAGAAAAATGTGTTCATTTCATGTATGCGCAAAATGCCTTAAAAATGGCTTTAAAATGGATTTGGAGCATGCAGACGATTATCTCGGGATTGCAAGATAACCAAACAAAACTTTTAGTGGATTTCTACTTATTTTATTAAATATCATCTCCACCAAACAGGACAAGCTTGCATCTGTTATAGTTTTGGAGAAAAATGTGTTCATTTCATGTATGCGCGAAATGCCTTAAAAATGGCTTTAAAATGGATTTGGAGCATGGAGACGATTATCTCGGGATTGCAAGATAACCAAACAAAACTTTTAGTGGATTTCTACTTATTTTATTAAATATCATCTCCACCAAACAGGACAAGCTTGCATCTGTTATAGTTTTGGAGAAAAATGTGTTCATTTCATTTATGCGCGAAATGCCTTAAAAATGGCTTTAAAATGGATTTGGAGCATGGAGACGATTATCTCGGGATTGCAATATAACCAAACAAAACTTTTAGTGGATTTCTACTTATTTTATTAAATATCATCTCCACCAAACAGGACAAGCTTGCATCTGTTATAGTTTTGGAGAAAAATGTGTTCATTTCATGTATGCGCGAAATGCCTTAAAAATGGCTTTAAAATGGATTTGGAGCATGGAGACGATTATCTCGGGATTGCAAGATAACTAAACAAAACTTTTAGTGGATTTCTACTTATTTTATTAAATATCATCTCCACCAAACAGGACAAGCTTTGCATCTGTTATAGTTTTGGAGAAAAATGTGTTCATTTCATGTATGCGCGAAATGCCTTAAAAATGGCTTTAAAATGGATTTGGAGCATGGAGACGATTATCTCGGGATTGCAAGATAACCAAACAAAACTTTTAGTAAATTTCTACTTATTTTATTAAATATCATCTCCACCAAACAGGACAAGCTTGCATCTGTTATAGTTTTGGAGAAAAATGTGTTCATTTCATGTATGCGCGAAATGCCTTAAAAATGGCTTTAAAATGGATTTGGAGCATGGAGACGATTATCTCGGGATTGCAAGATAACCAAACAAAACTTTTAGTGGATTTCTACTTATTTTATTAAATATCATCTCCACCAAACAGGACAAGCTTGCATCTGTTATAGTTTTGGAGAAAAATGTGTTTATTTCATGTATGCGCGAAATGCCTTAAAAATGGCTTTAAAATGGATTTGGAGCATGGAGACGATTATCTCGGGATTGCAAGATAACCAAACAAAACTTTTAGTGGATTTCTACTTATTTTATTAAATATCATCTCCACCAAACAGGACAAGCTTGCATGTGTTATAGTTTTGGAGAAAAATGTGTTCATTTCATGTATGCGCAAAATGCCTTTGAAATGGCTTTAAAATGGATTTGGAGCATGGAGACGATTATCTCAGGATGGCAATATAAACAAACGAAACTTTTAGTAGATTTCTACTTATTTTATTAAATATTATCTCCACCAAACAGGACAAGCTTGCATCTGTTATAGTTTTGGAGAAAAATGTGTTCATTTCATGTATGCGCGAAATGCCTTAAAAATGGCTTTAAAATGGATTTGGAGCATGGAGACGATTATCTCGGGATTGCAAGATAACCAAACAAAACTTTTAGTGGATTTCTACTTATTTTATTAAATATCATCTCCACCAAACAGGACAAGCTTGCATCTGTTATAGTTTTGGAGAAAAATGTGTTCATTTCATGTATGCGCGAAATGCCTTAAAAATGGCTTTAAAATGGATTTGGAGCATGGAGACGATTATCTCGGGATTGCAAGATAACCAAACAAAACTTTTAGTGGATTTCTACTTATTTTATTAAATATCATCTCCACCAAACAGGACAAGCTTGCATCTGTTATAGTTTTGGAGAAAAATG
Source organism: Anomaloglossus baeobatrachus (assembly GCF_048569485.1). NCBI lineage: Eukaryota > Metazoa > Chordata > Amphibia > Anura > Aromobatidae > Anomaloglossus > Anomaloglossus baeobatrachus. The sequence continues at coordinate 46,817 of NW_027441936.1, read as the reverse complement.
TGTTCATTTCATGTATGCGCGAAATGCCTTAAAAATGGCTTTAAAATGGATTTGGAGCATGGAGACGATTATCTCGGGATTGCAAGATAACCAAACAAAACTTTTAGTGGATTTCTACTTATTTTATTAAATATCATCTCCACCAAACAGGACAAGCTTGCATCTGTTATAGTTTTGGAGAAAAATGTGTTCATTTCATGTATGCGCGAAATGCCTTAAAAATGGCTTTAAAATGGATTTGGAGCATGGAGACGATTATCTCGGGATTGCAAGATAACCAAACAAAACTTTTAGTGGATTTCTACTTATTTTATTAAATATCATCTCCACCAAACAGGACAAGCTTGCATCTGTTATAGTTTTGGAGAAAAATGTGTTCATTTCATGTATGCGCGAAATGCCTTAAAAATGGCTTTAAAATGGATTTGGAGCATGGAGACGATTATCTCGGGATTGCAAGATAACCAAACAAAACTTTTAGTGGATTTCTACTTATTTTATTAAATATCATCTCCACCAAACAGGACAAGCTTGCATCTGTTATAGTTTTGGAGAAAAATGTGTTCATTTCATGTATGCGCGAAATGCCTTAAAAATGGCTTTAAAATGGATTTGGAGCATGGAGACGATTATCTCGGGATTGCAAGATAACCAAACAAAACTTTTAGTGGATTTCTACTTATTTTATTAAATATCATCTCCACCAAACAGGACAAGCTTGCATCTGTTATAGTTTTGGAGAAAAATGTGTTCATTTCATGTATGCGCGAAATGCCTTAAAAATGGCTTTAAAATGGATTTGGAGCATGGAGACGATTATCTCGGGATTGCAATATAACCAAACAAAACTTTTAGTGGATTTCTACTTATTTTATTAAATATCATCTCCACCAAACAGGACAAGCTTGCATCTGTTATAGTTTTGGAGAAAAATGTGTTCATTTCATGTATGCGCGAAATGCCTTAAAAATGGCTTTAAAATGGATTTGGAGCATGGAGACGATTATCTCGGGATTGCAAGATAACCAAACAAAACTTTTAGTAAATTTCTACTTATTTTATTAAATATCATCTCCACCAAACAGGACAAGCTTGCATCTGTTATAGTTTTGGAGAAAAATGTGTTCATTTCATGTATGCGCGAAATGCCTTAAAAATGGCTTTAAAATGGATTTGGAGCATGGAGACGATTATCTCGGGATTGCAAGATAACCAAACAAAACTTTTAGTGGATTTCTACTTATTTTATTAAATATCATCTCCACCAAACAGGACAAGCTTGCATCTGTTATAGTTTTGGAGAAAAATGTGTTCATTTCATGTATGCGCGAAATGCCTTAAAAATGGCTTTAAAATGGATTTGGAGCATGGAGACGATTATCTCGGGATTGCAAGATAACCAAACAAAACTTTTAGTGGATTTCTACTTATTTTATTAAATATCATCTCCACCAAACAGGACAAGCTTGCATCTGTTATAGTTTTGGAGAAAAATGTGTTCATTTCATGTATGCGCGAAATGCCTTAAAAATGGCTTTAAAATGGATTTGGAGCATGGAGACGATTATCTCGGGATTGCAAGATAACCAAACAAAACTTTTAGTGGATTTCTACTTATTTTATTAAATATCATCTCCACCAAACAGGACAAGCTTGCATGTGTTATAGTTTTGGAGAAAAATGTGTTCATTTCATGTATGCGCAAAATGCCTTTGAAATGGCTTTAAAATGGATTTGGAGCATGGAGACGATTATCTCAGGATGGCAATATAAACAAACGAAACTTTTAGTAGATTTCTACTTATTTTATTAAATATTATCTCCACCAAACAGGACAAGCTTGCATCTGTTATAGTTTTGGAGAAAAATGTGTTCATTTCATGTATGCGCGAAATGCCTTAAAAATGGCTTTAAAATGGATTTGGAGCATGGAGACGATTATCTCGGGATTGCAAGATAACCAAACAAAACTTTTAGTGGATTTCTACTTATTTTATTAAATATCATCTCCACCAAACAGGACAAGCTTGCATCTGTTATAGTTTTGGAGAAAAATGTGTTCATTTCATGTATGCGCGAAATGCCTTAAAAATGGCTTTAAAATGGATTTGGAGCATGGAGATGATTATCTCGGGATTGCAAGATAACCAAACAAAACTTTTAGTGGATTTCTACTTATTTTATTAAATATCATCTCCACCAAACAGGACAAGCTTGCATCTGTTATAGTTTTGGAGAAAAATGTGTTCATTTCATGTATGCGCGAAATGCCTTAAAAATGGCTTTAAAATGGATTTGGAGCATGGAGACGATTATCTCGGGATTGCAAGATAACCAAACAAAACTTTTAGTGGATTTCTACTTATTTTATTAAATATCATCTCCACCAAACAGGACAAGCTTGCATCTGTTATAGTTTTGGAGAAAAATGTGTTCATTTCATGTATGCGCGAAATGCCTTAAAAATGGCTTTAAAATGGATTTGGAGCATGGAGACGATTATCTCGGGATTGCAATATAACCAAACAAAACTTTTAGTGGATTTCTACTTATTTTATTAAATATCATCTCCACCAAACAGGACAAGCTTGCATCTGTTATAGTTTTGGAGAAAAATGTGTTCATTTCATGTATGCGCGAAATGCCTTAAAAATGGCTTTAAAATGGATTTGGAGCATGGAGACGATTATCTCGGGATTGCAAGATAACCAAACAAAACTTTTAGTAAATTTCTACTTATTTTATTAAATATCATCTCCACCAAACAGGACAAGCTTGCATCTGTTATAGTTTTGGAGAAAAATGTGTTCATTTCATGTATGCGCGAAATGCCTTAAAAATGGCTTTAAAATGGATTTGGAGCATGGAGACGATTATCTCGGGATTGCAAGATAACCAAACAAAACTTTTAGTGGATTTCTACTTATTTTATTAAATATCATCTCCACCAAACAGGACAAGCTTGCATGTGTTATAGTTTTGGAGAAAAATGTGTTCATTTCATGTATGCGCAAAATGCCTTTGAAATGGCTTTAAAATGGATTTGGAGCATGGAGACGATTATCTCGGGATTGCAAGATAACCAAACAAAACTTTTAGTGGATTTCTACTTATTTTATTAAATATCATCTCCACCAAACAGGACAAGCTTGCATCTGTTATAGTTTTGGAGAAAAATGTGTTTATTTCATGTATGCGCGAAATGCCTTAAAAATGGCTTTAAAATGGATTTGGAGCATGGAGACGATTATCTCGGGATTGCAAGATAACCAAACAAAACTTTTAGTGGATTTCTACTTATTTTATTAAATATCATCTCCACCAAACAGGACAAGCTTGCATGTGTTATAGTTTTGGAGAAAAATGTGTTCATTTCATGTATGCGCAAAATGCCTTTGAAATGGCTTTAAAATGGATTTGGAGCATGGAGACGATTATCTCAGGATGGCAATATAAACAAACGAAACTTTTAGTAGATTTCTACTTATTTTATTAAATATTATCTCCACCAAACAGGACAAGCTTGCATCTGTTATAGTTTTGGAGAAAAATGTGTTCATTTCATGTATGCGCGAAATGCCTTAAAAATGGCTTTAAAATGGATTTGGAGCATGGAGACGATTATCTCGGGATTGCAAGATAACCAAACAAAACTTTTAGTGGATTTCTACTTATTTTATTAAATATCATCTCCACCAAACAGGACAAGCTTGCATCTGTTATAGTTTTGGAGAAAAATGTGTTCATTTCATGTATGCGCGAAATGCCTTAAAAATGGCTTTAAAATGGATTTGGAGCATGGAGACGATTATCTCGGGATTGCAAGATAACCAAACAAAACTTTTAGTGGATTTCTACTTATTTTATTAAATATCATCTCCACCAAACAGGACAAGCTTGCATCTGTTATAGTTTTGGAGAAAAATGTGTTCATTTCATGTATGCGCGAAATGCCTTAAAAATGGCTTTAAAATGGATTTGGAGCATGGAGACGATTATCTCGGGATTGCAAGATAACCAAACAAAACTTTTAGTGGATTTCTACTTATTTTATTAAATATCATCTCCACCAAACAGGACAAGCTTGCATCTGTTATAGTTTTGGAGAAAAATGTGTTCATTTCATGTATGCGCGAAATGCCTTAAAAATGGCTTTAAAATGGATTTGGAGCATGGAGACGATTATCTCGGGATTGCAAGATAACCAAACAAAACTTTTAGTGGATTTCTACTTATTTTATTAAATATCATCTCCACCAAACAGGACAAGCTTGCATCTGTTATAGTTTTGGAGAAAAATGTGTTCATTTCATGTATGCGCGAAATGCCTTAAAAATGGCTTTAAAATGGATTTGGAGCATGGAGACGATTATCTCGGGATTGCAAGATAACCAAACAAAACTTTTAGTGGATTTCTACTTATTTTATTAAATATCATCTCCACCAAACAGGACAAGCTTGCATCTGTTATAGTTTTGGAGAAAAATGTGTTCATTTCATGTATGCGCGAAATGCCTTAAAAATGGCTTTAAAATGGATTTGGAGCATGGAGACGATTATCTCGGGTTTTTCAAGATAACCAAACAAAACTTTTAGTGGATTTCTACTTATTTTATTAAATATCATCTCCACCAAACAGGACAAGCTTGCATCTGTTATAGTTTTGGAGAAAAATGTGTTCATTTCATGTATGCGCGAAATGCCTTAAAAATGGCTTTAAAATGGATTTGGAGCATGGAGACGATTATCTCGGGATTGCAAGATAACCAAACAAAACTTTTAGTGGATTTCTACTTATTTTATTAAATATCATCTCCACCAAACAGGACAAGCTTGCATCTGTTATAGTTTTGGAGAAAAATGTGTTCATTTCATGTATGCGCGAAATGCCTTAAAAATGGCTTTAAAATGGATTTGGAGCATGGAGACGATTATCTCGGGATTGCAAGATAACCAAACAAAACTTTTAGTGGATTTCTACTTATTTTATTAAATATCATCTCCACCAAACAGGACAAGCTTGCATCTGTTATAGTTTTGGAGAAAAATGTGTTCATTTCATGTATGCGCGAAATGCCTTAAAAATGGCTTTAAAATGGATTTGGAGCATGGAGACGATTATCTCGGGATTGCAAGATAACCAAACAAAACTTTTAGTGGATTTCTACTTATTTTATTAAATATCATCTCCACCAAACAGGACAAGCTTGCATCTGTTATAGTTTTGGAGAAAAATGTGTTCATTTCATGTATGCGCGAAATGCCTTAAAAATGGCTTTAAAATGGATTTGGAGCATGGAGACGATTATCTCGGGATTGCAAGATAACCAAACAAAACTTTTAGTGGATTTCTACTTATTTTATTAAATATCATCTCCACCAAACAGGACAAGCTTGCATGTGTTATAGTTTTGGAGAAAAATGTGTTCATTTCATGTATGCGCAAAATGCCTTTGAAATGGCTTTAAAATGGATTTGGAGCATGGAGACGATTATCTCGGGATTGCAAGATAACCAAACAAAACTTTTAGTGAATTTCTACTTATTTTATTAAATATCATCTCCACCAAACAGGACAAGCTTGCATCTGTTATAGTTTTGGAGAAAAATTTGTTCATTTCATGTATGCGCGAAATGCTTTAAAAATGGCTTTAAAATGGATTTGGAGCATGGAGACGATTATCTCGGGATTGCAAGATAACCAAACAAAACTTTTAGTGGATTTCTACTTATTTTATTAAATATCATCTCCACCAAACAGGACAAGCTTGCATGTGTTATAGTTTTGGAGAAAAATGTGTTCATTTCATGTATGCGCGAAATGCCTTAAAAATGGCTTTAAAATGGATTTGGAGCATGGAGACGATTATATCGGGATTGCAAGATAACCAAACAAAACTTTTAGTGGATTTCTACTTATTTTATTAAATATCATCTCCACCAAACAGGACAAGCTTGCATCTGTTATAGTTTTGGAGAAAAATGTGTTCATTTCATGTATGCGCGAAATGCCTTAAAAATGGCTTTAAAATGGATTTGGAGCATGGAGACGATTATCTCGGGATTGCAATATAACCAAACAAAACTTTTAGTGGATTTCTACTTATTTTATTAAATATCATCTCCACTAAACAGGACAAGCTTGCATCTGTTATAGTTTTGGAGAAAAATGTGTTCATTTCATGTATGCGCGAAATGCCTTAAAAATGGCTTTAAAATGGATTTGGAGCATGGAGACGATTATCTCGGGATTGCAAGATAACCAAACAAAACTTTTAGTGGATTTCTACTTATTTTATTAAATATCATCTCCACCAAACAGGACAAGCTTTGCATCTGTTATAGTTTTGGAGAAAAATGTGTTCATTTCATGTATGCGCGAAATGCCTTAAAAATGGCTTTAAAATGGATTTGGAGGATGGAGACGATTATCTCGGGATTGCAAGATAACCAAACAAAACTTTTAGTAAATTTCTACTTATTTTATTAAATATCATCTCCACCAAACAGGACAAGCTTGCATCTGTTATAGTTTTGGAGAAAAATGTGTTCATTTCATGTATGCGCGAAATGCCTTAAAAATGGCTTTAAAATGGATTTGGAGCATGGAGACGATTATCTCGGGATTGCAAGATAACCAAACAAAACTTTTAGTGGATTTCTACTTATTTTATTAAATATCATCTCCACCAAACAGGACAAGCTTGCATGTGTTATAGTTTTTGAGAAAAATGTGTTCATTTCATGTATGCGCAAAATGCCTTTGAAATGGCTTTAAAATGGATTTGGAGCATGGAGACGATTATCTCGGGATTGCAAGATAACCAAACAAAACTTTTAGTGGATTTCTACTTATTTTATTAAATATCATCTCCACCAAACAGGACAAGCTTGCATCTGTTATAGTTTTGGAGAAAAATGTGTTTATTTCATGTATGCGCGAAATGCCTTAAAAATGGCTTTAAAATGGTTTTGGAGCATGGAGACGATTATCTCGGGATTGCAAGATAACCAAACAAAACTTTTAGTGGATTTCTACTTATTTTATTAAATATCATCTCCACCAAACAGGACAAGCTTGCATGTGTTATAGTTTTGGAGAAAAATGTGTTCATTTCATGTATGCGCAAAATGCCTTTGAAATGGCTTTAAAATGGATTTGGAGCATGGAGACGATTATCTCAGGATGGCAATATAAACAAACGAAACTTTTAGTAGATTTCTACTTATTTTATTAAATATTATCTCCACCAAACAGGACAAGCTTGCATCTGTTATAGTTTTGGAGAAAAATGTGTTTATTTCATGTATGCGCGAAATGCCTTAAAAATGGCTTTAAAATGGATTTGGAGCATGGAGACGATTATCTCGGGATTGCAAGATAACCAAACAAAACTTTTAGTGGATTTCTACTTATTTTATTAAATATCATCTCCACCAAACAGGACAAGCTTGCATGTGTTATAGTTTTGGAGAAAAATGTGTTCATTTCATGTATGCGCAAAATGCCTTTGAAATGGCTTTAAAATGGATTTGGAGCATGGAGACGATTATCTCAGGATGGCAATATAAACAAACGAAACTTTTAGTAGATTTCTACTTATTTTATTAAATATTATCTCCACCAAACAGGACAAGCTTGCATCTGTTATAGTTTTGGAGAAAAATGTGTTCATTTCATGTATGCGCGAAATGCCTTAAAAATGGCTTTAAAATGGATTTGGAGCATGGAGACGATTATCTCGGGATTGCAAGATAACCAAACAAAACTTTTAGTGGATTTCTACTTATTTTATTAAATATCATCTCCACCAAACAGGACAAGCTTGCATCTGTTATAGTTTTGGAGAAAAATGTGTTCATTTCATGTATGCGCGAAATGCCTTAAAAATGGCTTTAAAATGGATTTGGAGCATGGAGACGATTATCTCGGGATTGCAAGATAACCAAACAAAACTTTTAGTGGATTTCTACTTATTTTATTAAATATCATCTCCACCAAACAGGACAAGCTTGCATCTGTTATAGTTTTGGAGAAAAATGTGTTCATTTCATGTATGCGCGAAATGCCTTAAAAATGGCTTTAAAATGGATTTGGAGCATGGAGACGATTATCTCGGGATTGCAAGATAACCAAACAAAACTTTTAGTGGATTTCTACTTATTTTATTAAATATCATCTCCACCAAACAGGACAAGCTTGCATCTGTTATAGTTTTGGAGAAAAATGTGTTCATTTCATGTATGCGCGAAATGCCTTAAAAATGGCTTTAAAATGGATTTGGAGCATGGAGACGATTATCTCGGGATTGCAAGATAACCAAACAAAACTTTTAGTGGATTTCTACTTATTTTATTAAATATCATCTCCACCAAACAGGACAAGCTTGCATGTGTTATAGTTTTGGAGAAAAATGTGTTCATTTCATGTATGCGCAAAATGCCTTTGAAATGGCTTTAAAATGGATTTGGAGCATGGAGACGATTATCTCGGGATTGCAAGATAACCAAACAAAACTTTTAGTGGATTTCTACTTATTTTATTAAATATCATCTCCACCAAACAGGACAAGCTTGCATCTGTTATAGTTTTGGAGAAAAATTTGTTTATTTCATGTATGCGCGAAATGCCTTAAAAATGGCTTTAAAATGGATTTGGAGCATGGAGACGATTATCTCGGGATTGCAAGATAACCAAACAAAACTTTTAGTGGATTTCTACTTATTTTATTAAATATCATCTCCACCAAACAGGACAAGCTTGCATGTGTTATAGTTTTGGAGAAAAATGTGTTCATTTCATGTATGCGCAAAATGCCTTTGAAATGGCTTTAAAATGGATTTGGAGCATGGAGACGATTATCTCAGGATGGCAATATAAACAAACGAAACTTTTAGTAGATTTCTACTTATTTTATTAAATATTATCTCCACCAAACAGGACAAGCTTGCATCTGTTATAGTTTTGGAGAAAAATGTGTTCATTTCATGTATGCGCGAAATGCCTTAAAAATGGCTTTAAAATGGATTTGGAGCATGGAGACGATTATCTCGGGATTGCAAGATAACCAAACAAAACTTTTAGTGGATTTCTACTTATTTTATTAAATATCATCTCCACCAAACAGGACAAGCTTGCATCTGTTATAGTTTTGGAGAAAAATGTGTTCATTTCATGTATGCGCGAAATGCCTTAAAAATGGCTTTAAAATGGATTTGGAGCATGGAGACGATTATCTCGGGATTGCAAGATAACCAAACAAAACTTTTAGTGGATTTCTACTTATTTTATTAAATATCATCTCCACCAAACAGGACAAGCTTGCATCTGTTATAGTTTTGGAGAAAAATGTGTTCATTTCATGTATGCGCGAAATGCCTTAAAAATGGCTTTAAAATGGATTTGGAGCATGGAGACGATTATCTCGGGATTGCAAGATAACCAAACAAAACTTTTAGTGGATTTCTACTTATTTTATTAAATATCATCTCCACCAAACAGGACAAGCTTGCATCTGTTATAGTTTTGGAGAAAAATTTGTTCATTTCATGTATGCGCGAAATGCCTTAAAAATGGCTTTAAAATGGATTTGGAGCATGGAGACGATTATCTCGGGATTGCAAGATAACCAAACAAAACTTTTAGTGGATTTCTACTTATTTTATTAAATATCATCTCCACCAAACAGGATAAGCTTGCATGTGTTATAGTTTTGGAGAAAAATGTGTTCATTTCATGTATGCGCAAAATGCCTTTGAAATGGCTTTAAAATGGATTTGGAGCATGGAGACGATTATCTCGGGATTGCAAGATAACCAAACAAAACTTTTAGTGGATTTCTACTTATTTTATTAAATATCATCTCCACCAAACAGGACAAGCTTGCATCTGTTATAGTTTTGGAGAAAAATGTGTTCATTTCATGTATGCGCGAAATGCTTTAAAAATTGCTTTAAAATGGATTTGGAGCATGGAGACGATTATCTCGGGATTGCAAGATAACCAAACAAAACTTTTAGTGGATTTCTACTTATTTTATTAAATATCATCTCCACCAAACAGGACAAGCTTGCATCTGTTATAGTTTTGGAGAAAAATGTGTTCATTTCATGTATGCGCGAAATGCCTTAAAAATGGCTTTAAAATGGATTTGGAGCATGGAGACGATTATCTCGGGATTGCAAGATAACCAAACAAAACATTTAGTGGATTTCTACTTATTTTATTAAATATCATCTCCACCAAACAGGACAAGCTTGCATGTGTTATAGTTTTGGAGAAAAATGTGTTCATTTCATGTATGCGCAAAATGCCTTTGAAATGGCTTTAAAATGGATTTGGAGCATGGAGACGATTATCTCAGGATGGCAATATAAACAAACGAAACTTTTAGTAGATTTCTACTTATTTTATTAAATATTATCTCCACCAAACAGGACAAGCTTGCATCTGTTATAGTTTTGGAGAAAAATGTGTTCATTTCATGTATGCGCGAAATGCCTTAAAAATGGCTTTAAAATGGATTTGGAGCATGGAGACGATTATCTCGGGATTGCAAGATAACCAAACAAAACTTTTAGTGGATTTCTACTTATTTTATTAAATATCATCTCCACCAAACAGGACAAGCTTGCATCTGTTATAGTTTTGGAGAAAAATGTGTTCATTTCATGTATGCGCGAAATGCCTTAAAAATGGCTTTAAAATGGATTTGGAGCATGGAGACGATTATCTCGGGATTGCAAGATAACCAAACAAAACTTTTAGTGAATTTCTACTTATTTTATTAAATATCATCTCCACCAAACAGGACAAGCTTGCATCTGTTATAGTTTTGGAGAAAAATGTGTTCATTTCATGTATGCGCGAAATGCCTTAAAAATGGCTTTAAAATGGATTTGGAGCATGGAGACGATTATCTCGGGATTGCAAGATAACCAAACAAAACATTTAGTGGATTTCTACTTATTTTATTAAATATCATCTCCACCAAACAGGACAAGCTTGCATGTGTTATAGTTTTGGAGAAAAATGTGTTCATTTCATGTATGCGCAAAATGCCTTTGAAATGGCTTTAAAATGGATTTGGAGCATGGAGACGATTATCTCAGGATGGCAATATAAACAAACGAAACTTTTAGTAGATTTCTACTTATTTTATTAAATATTATCTCCACCAAACAGGACAAGCTTGCATCTGTTATAGTTTTGGAGAAAAATGTGTTCATTTCATGTATGCGCGAAATGCCTTAAAAATGGCTTTAAAATGGATTTGGAGCATGGAGACGATTATCTCGGGATTGCAAGATAACCAAACAAAACTTTTAGTGGATTTCTACTTATTTTATTAAATATCATCTCCACCAAACAGGACAAGCTTGCATCTGTTATAGTTTTGGAGAAAAATGTGTTCATTTCATGTATGCGCGAAATGCCTTAAAAATGGCTTTAAAATGGATTTGGAGCATGGAGACGATTATCTCGGGATTGCAAGATAACCAAACAAAACTTTTAGTGGATTTCTACTTATTTTATTAAATATCATCTCCACCAAACAGGACAAGCTTGCATCTGTTATAGTTTGGAGAAAAATGTGTTCATTTCATGTATGCGCGAAATGCCTTAAAAATGGCTTTAAAATGGATTTGGAGCATGGAGACGATTATCTCGGGATTGCAAGATAACCAAACAAAACTTTTAGTGGATTTCTACTTATTTTATTAAATATCATCTCCACCAAACAGGACAAGCTTGCATCTGTTATAGTTTTGGAGAAAAATGTGTTCATTTCATGTATGCGCGAAATGCCTTAAAAATGGCTTTAAAATGGATTTGGAGCATGGAGACGATTATCTCGGGATTGCAAGATAACCAAACAAAACTTTTAGTGGATTTCTACTTATTTTATTAAATATCATCTCCACCAAACAGGACAAGCTTGCATGTGTTATAGTTTTGGAGAAAAATGTGTTCATTTCATGTATGCGCAAAATGCCTTTGAAATGGCTTTAAAATGGATTTGGAGCATGGAGACGATTATCTCGGGATTGCAAGATAACCAAACAAAACTTTTAGTGGATTTCTACTTATTTTATTAAATATCATCTCCACCAAACAGGACAAGCTTGCATGTGTTATAGTTTTGGAGAAAAATGTGTTCATTTCATGTATGCGCAAAATGCCTTTGAAATGGCTTTAAAATGGATTTGGAGCATGGAGACGATTATCTCAGGATGGCAATATAAACAAACGAAACTTTTAGTAGATTTCTACTTATTTTATTAAATATTATCTCCACCAAACAGGACAAGCTTGCATCTGTTATAGTTTTGGAGAAAAATGTGTTCATTTCATGTATGCGCGAAATGCCTTAAAAATGGCTTTAAAATGGATTTGGAGCATGGAGACGATTATCTCGGGATTGCAAGATAACCAAACAAAACTTTTAGTGGATTTCTACTTATTTTATTAAATATCATCTCCACCAAACAGGACAAGCTTGCATCTGTTATAGTTTTGGAGAAAAATGTGTTCATTTCATGTATGCGCGAAATGCCTTAAAAATGGCTTTAAAATGGATTTGGAGCATGGAGACGATTATCTCGGGATTGCAAGATAACCAAACAAAACTTTTAGTGGATTTCTACTTATTTTATTAAATATCATCTCCACCAAACAGGACAAGCTTGCATCTGTTATAGTTTTGGAGAAAAATGTGTTCATTTCATGTATGCGCGAAATGCCTTAAAAATGGCTTTAAAATGGATTTGGAGCATGGAGACGATTATCTCGGGATTGCAAGATAACCAAACAAAACTTTTAGTGGATTTCTACTTATTTTATTAAATATCATCTCCACCAAACAGGACAAGCTTGCATGTGTTATAGTTTTGGAGAAAAATGTGTTCATTTCATGTATGCGCAAAATGCCTTTGAAATGGCTTTAAAATGGATTTGGAGCATGGAGACGATTATCTCGGGATTGCAAGATAACCAAACAAAACTTTTAGTTGGATTTCTACTTATTTTATTAAATATCATCTCCACCAAACAGGACAAGCTTGCATCTGTTATAGTTTTGGAGAAAAATTTGTTCATTTCATGTATGCGCGAAATGCTTTAAAAATGGCTTTAAAATGGATTTGGAGCATGGAGACGATTATCTCGGGATTGCAAGATAACCAAACAAAACTTTTAGTGGATTTCTACTTATTTTATTAAATATCATCTCCACCAAACAGGACAAGCTTGCATCTGTTATAGTTTTGGAGAAAAATGTGTTCATTTCATGTATGCGCGAAATGCCTTAAAAATGGCTTTAAAATGGATTTGGAGCATGGAGACGATTATCTCGGGATTGCAAGATAACCAAACAAAACTTTTAGTGGATTTCTACTTATTTTATTAATTATCATCTCCACCAAACAGGACAAGCTTGCATCTGTTATAGTTTTGGAGAAAAATGTGTTCATTTCATGTATGCGCGAAATGCCTTAAAAATGGCTTTAAAATGGATTTGGAGCATGGAGACGATTATCTCAGGATTGCAAGATAACCAAACAAAACATTTAGTGGATTTCTACTTATTTTATTAAATATCATCTCCACCAAACAGGACAAGCTTGCATGTGTTATAGTTTTGGAGAAAAATGTGTTCATTTCATGTATGCGCAAAATGCCTTTGAAATGGCTTTAAAATGTATTTGGAGCATGGAGACGATTATCTCAGGATGGCAATATAAACAAACGAAACTTTTAGTAGATTTCTACTTATTTTATTAAATATTATCTCCACCAAACAGGACAAGCTTGCATCTGTTATAGTTTTGGAGAAAAATGTGTTCATTTCATGTATGCGCGAAATGCCTTAAAAATGGCTTTAAAATGGATTTGGAGCATGGAGACGATTATCTCGGGATTGCAAGATAACCAAACAAAACTTTTAGTGGATTTCTACTTATTTTATTAAATATCATCTCCACCAAACAGGACAAGCTTGCATCTGTTATAGTTTTGGAGAAAAATGTGTTCATTTCATGTATGCGCGAAATGCCTTAAAAATGGCTTTAAAATGGATTTGGAGCATGGAGACGATTATCTCGGGATTGCAAGATAACCAAACAAAACTTTTAGTGGATTTCTACTTATTTTATTAAATATCATCTCCACCAAACAGGACAAGCTTGCATCTGTTATAGTTTTGGAGAAAAATGTGTTCATTTCATGTATGCGCGAAATGCCTTAAAAATGGCTTTAAAATGGATTTGAAGCATGGAGACGATTATCTCGGGATTGCAAGATAACCAAACAAAACTTTTAGTGGATTTCTACTTATTTTATTAAATATCATCTCCACCAAACAGGACAAGCTTGCATCTGTTATAGTTTTGGAGAAAAATGTGTTCATTTCATGTATGCGCGAAATGCCTTAAAAATGGCTTTAAAATGGATTTGGAGCATGGAGACGATTATCTCGGGATTGCAAGATAACCAAACAAAACTTTTAGTGGATTTCTACTTATTTTATTAAATATCATCTCCACCAAACAGAACAAGCTTGCATCTGTTATAGTTTTGGAGAAAAATGTGTTCATTTCATGTATGCGCGAAATGCCTTAAAAATGGCTTTAAAATGGATTTGGAGCATGGAGACGATTATCTCGGGATTGCAAGATAACCAAACAAAACTTTTAGTGGATTTCTACTTATTTTATTAAATATCATCTCCACCAAACAGAACAAGCTTGCATCTGTTATAGTTTTGGAGAAAAATGTGTTCATTTCATGTATGCGCGAAATGCCTTAAAAATGGCTTTAAAATGGATTTGGAGCATGGAGACGATTATCTCGGGATTGCAATATAACCAAACAAAACTTTTAGTGGATTTCTACTTATTTTATTAAATATCATCTCCACCAAACAGGACAAGCTTGCATCTGTTATAGTTTTGGAGAAAAATGTGTTCATTTCATGTATGCGCGAAATGCCTTAAAAATGGCTTTAAAATGGATTTGGAGCATGGAGACGATTATCTCGGGATTGCAAGATAACCAAACAAAACTTTTAGTGGATTTCTACTTATTTTATTAAATATCATCTCCACCAAACAGGACAAGCTTGCATCTGTTATAGTTTTGGAGAAAAATGTGTTCATTTCATGTATGCGCGAAATGCCTTAAAAATGGCTTTAAAATGGATTTGGAGCATGGAGACGATTATCTCGGGATTGCAAGATAACCAAACAAAACATTTAGTGGATTTCTACTTATTTTATTAAATATCATCTCCACCAAACAGGACAAGCTTGCATGTGTTATAGTTTTGGAGAAAAATGTGTTCATTTCATGTATGCGCAAAATGCCTTTGAAATGGCTTTAAAATGGATTTGGAGCATGGAGACGATTATCTCAGGATGGCAATATAAACAAACGAAACTTTTAGTAGATTTCTACTTATTTTATTAAATATTATCTCCACCAAACAGGACAAGCTTGCATCTGTTATAGTTTTGGAGAAAAATGTGTTCATTTCATGTATGCGCGAAATGCCTTAAAAATGGCTTTAAAATGGATTTGGAGCATGGAGACGATTATCTCGGGATTGCAAGATAACCAAACAAAACTTTTAGTGGATTTCTACTTATTTTATTAAATATCATCTCCACCAAACAGGACAAGCTTGCATCTGTTATAGTTTTGGAGAAAAATGTGTTCATTTCATGTATGCGCGAAATGCCTTAAAAATGGCTTTAAAATGGATTTGGAGCATGGATACGATTATCTCGGGATTGCAAGATAACCAAACAAAACTTTTAGTGGATTTCTACTTATTTTAATAAATATCATCTCCACCAAACAGGACAAGCTTGCATCTGTTATAGTTTTGGAGAAAAATGTGTTCATTTCATGTATGCGCGAAATGCCTTAAAAATGGCTTTAAAATGGATTTGGAGCATGGAGACGATTATCTCGGGATTGCAAGATAACCAAACAAAACTTTTAGTGGATTTCTACTTATTTTATTAAATATCATCTCCACCAAACAGGACAAGCTTGCATGTGTTATAGTTTTGGAGAAAAATGTGTTCATTTCATGTATGCGCAAAATGCCTTTGAAATGGCTTTAAAATGGATTTGGAGCATGGAGACGATTATCTCGGGATTGCAAGATAACCAAACAAAACTTTTAGTGGATTTCTACTTATTTTATTAAATATCATCTCCACCAAACAGGACAAGCTTGCATCTGTTATAGTTTTGGAGAAAAATTTGTTCATTTCATGTATGCGCGAAATGCTTTAAAAATGGCTTTAAAATGGATTTGGAGCATGGAGACGATTATCTCGGGATTGCAAGATAACCAAACAAAACTTTTAGTGGATTTCTACTTATTTTATTAAATATCATCTCCACCAAACAGGACAAGCTTGCATCTGTTATAGTTTTGGAGAAAAATGTGTTCATTTCATGTATGCGCGAAATGCCTTAATAATGGCTTTAAAATGGATTTGGAGCATGGAGACGATTATCTCGGGATTGCAAGATAACCAAACAAAACTTTTAGTGGATTTCTACTTATTTTATTAAATATCATCTCCACCAAACAGGACAAGCTTGCATCTGTTATAGTTTTGGAGAAAAATGTGTTCATTTCATGTATGCGCGAAATGCCTTAAAAATGGCTTTAAAATGGATTTGGAGCATGGAGACGATTATCTCGGGATTGCAAGATAACCAAACAAAACATTTAGTGGATTTCTACTTATTTTATTAAATATCATCTCCACCAAACAGGACAAGCTTGCATGTGTTATAGTTTTGGAGAAAAATGTGTTCATTTCATGTATGCGCAAAATGCCTTTGAAATGGCTTTAAAATGGATTTGGAGCATGGAGACGATTATCTCAGGATGGCAATATAAACAAACGAAACTTTTAGTAGATTTCTACTTATTTTATTAAATATTATCTCCACCAAACAGGACAAGCTTGCATCTGTTATAGTTTTGGAGAAAAATGTGTTCATTTCATGTATGCGCGAAATGCCTTAAAAATGGCTTTAAAATGGATTTGGAGCATGGAGACGATTATCTCGGGATTGCAAGATAACCAAACAAAACTTTTAGTGGATTTCTACTTATTTTATTAAATATCATCTCCACCAAACAGGACAAGCTTGCATCTGTTATAGTTTTGGAGAAAAATGTGTTCATTTCATGTATGCTCGAAATGCCTTAAAAATGGCTTTAAAATGGATTTGGAGCATGGAGACGATTATCTCGGGATTGCAAGATAACCAAACAAAACTTTTAGTGGATTTCTACTTATTTTATTAAATATCATCTCCACCAAGCAGGACAAGCTTGCATCTGTTATAGTTTTGGAGAAAAATGTGTTCATTTCATGTATGCGCGAAATGCCTTAAAAATGGCTTTAAAATGGATTTGGAGCATGGAGACGATTATCTCGGGATTGCAAGATAACCAAACAAAACTTTTAGTGGATTTCTACTTATTTTATTTAATATCATCTCCACCAAACAGGACAAGCTTGCATCTGTTATAGTTTTGGAGAAAAATGTGTTCATTTCATGTATGCGCGAAATGCCTTAAAAATGGCTTTAAAATGGATTTGGAGCATGGAGACGATTATCTCGGGATTGCAAGATAACCAAACAAAACTTTTAGTGGATTTCTACTTATTTTATTAAATATCATCTCCACCAAACAGAACAAGCTTGCATCTGTTATAGTTTTGGAGAAAAATGTGTTCATTTCATGTATGCGCGAAATGCCTTAAAAATGGCTTTAAAATGGATTTGGAGCATGGAGACGATTATCTCGGGATTGCAATATAACCAAACAAAACTTTTAGTGGATTTCTACTTATTTTATTAAATATCATCTCCACCAAACAGGACAAGCTTGCATCTGTTATAGTTTTGGAGAAAAATGTGTTCATTTCATGTATGCGCGAAATGCCTTAAAAATGGCTTTAAAATGGATTTGGAGCATGGAGACGATTATCTCGGGATTGCAAGATAACCAAACAAAACTTTTAGTGGATTTCTACTTATTTTATTAAATATCATCTCCACCAAACAGGACAAGCTTTGCATCTGTTATAGTTTTGGAGAAAAATGTGTTCATTTCATGTATGCGCGAAATGCCTTAAAAATGGCTTTAAAATGGATTTGGAGCATGGAGACGATTATCTCGGGATTGCAAGATAACCAAACAAAACTTTTAGTAAATTTCTACTTATTTTATTAAATATCATCTCCACCAAACAGGACAAGCTTGCATCTGTTATAGTTTTGGAGAAAAATGTGTTCATTTCATGTATGCGCGAAATGCCTTAAAAATGGCTTTAAAATGGATTTGGAGCATGGAGACGATTATCTCGGGATTGCAAGATAACCAAACAAAACTTTTAGTGGATTTCTACTTATTTTATTAAATATCATCTCCACCAAACAGGACAAGCTTGCATCTGTTATAGTTTTGGAGAAAAATGTGTTCATTTCATGTATGCGCGAAATGCCTTAAAAATGGCTTTAAAATGGATTTGGAGCATGGAGACGATTATCTCGGGATTGCAAGATAACCAAACAAAACTTTTAGTGGATTTCTACTTATTTTATTAAATATCATCTCCACCAAACAGGACAAGCTTGCATCTGTTATAGTTTTGGAGAAAAATGTGTTCATTTCATGTATGCGCGAAATGCCTTAAAAATGGCTTTAAAATGGATTTGGAGCATGGAGACGATTATCTCGGGATTGCAAGATAACCAAACAAAACATTTAGTGGATTTCTACTTATTTTATTAAATATCATCTCCACCAAACAGGACAAGCTTGCATGTGTTATAGTTTTGGAGAAAAATGTGTTCATTTCATGTATGCGCAAAATGCCTTTGAAATGGCTTTAAAATGGATTTGGAGCATGGAGACGATTATCTCAGGATGGCAATATAAACAAACGAAACTTTTAGTAGATTTCTACTTATTTTATTAAATATTATCTCCACCAAACAGGACAAGCTTGCATCTGTTATAGTTTTGGAGAAAAATGTGTTCATTTCATGTATGCGCGAAATGCCTTAAAAATGGCTTTAAAATGGATTTGGAGCATGGAGACGATTATCTCGGGATTGCAAGATAACCAAACAAAACTTTTAGTGGATTTCTACTTATTTTATTAAATATCATCTCCACCAAACAGGACAAGCTTGCATCTGTTATAGTTTTGGAGAAAAATGTGTTCATTTCATGTATGCGCGAAATGCCTTAAAAATGGCTTTAAAATGGATTTGGAGCATGGAGACGATTATCTCGGGATTGCAAGATAACCAAACAAAACTTTTAGTGGATTTCTACTTATTTTATTAAATATCATCTCCACCAAACAGGACAAGCTTGCATCTGTTATAGTTTTGGAGAAAAATGTGTTCATTTCATGTATGCGCGAAATGCCTTAAAAATGGCTTTAAAATGGATTTGGAGCATGGAGACGATTATCTCGGGATTGCAAGATAACCAAACAAAACTTTTAGTGGATTTCTACTTATTTTATTAAATATCATCTCCACCAAACAGGACAAGCTTGCATCTGTTATAGTTTTGGAGAAAAATGTGTTCATTTCATGTATGCGCGAAATGCCTTAAAAATGGCTTTAAAATGGATTTGGAGCATGGAGACGATTATCTCGGGATTGCAAGATAACCAAACAAAACTTTTAGTGGATTTCTACTTATTTTATTAAATATCATCTCCACCAAACAGGACAAGCTTGCATCTGTTATAGTTTTGGAGAAAAATGTGTTCATTTCATGTATGCGCGAAATGCCTTAAAAATGGCTTTAAAATGGATTTGGAGCATGGAGACGATTATCTCGGGATTGCAATATAACCAAACAAAACTTTTAGTGGATTTCTACTTATTTTATTAAATATCATCTCCACCAAACAGGACAAGCTTGCATCTGTTATAGTTTTGGAGAAAAATGTGTTCATTTCATGTATGCGCGAAATGCCTTAAAAATGGCTTTAAAATGGATTTGGAGCATGGAGACGATTATCTCGGGATTGCAAGATAACCAAACAAAACTTTTAGTAAATTTCTACTTATTTTATTAAATATCATCTCCACCAAACAGGACAAGCTTGCATCTGTTATAGTTTTGGAGAAAAATGTGTTCATTTCATGTATGCGCGAAATGCCTTAAAAATGGCTTTAAAATGGATTTGGAGCATGGAGACGATTATCTCGGGATTGCAAGATAACCAAACAAAACTTTTAGTGGATTTCTACTTATTTTATTAAATATCATCTCCACCAAACAGGACAAGCTTGCATGTGTTATAGTTTTGGAGAAAAATGTGTTCATTTCATGTATGCGCAAAATGCCTTTGAAATGGCTTTAAAATGGATTTGGAGCATGGAGACGATTATCTCGGGATTGCAAGATAACCAAACAAAACTTTTAGTGGATTTCTACTTATTTTATTAAATATCATCTCCACCAAACAGGACAAGCTTGCATCTGTTATAGTTTTGGAGAAAAATGTGTTCATTTCATGTATGCGCGAAATGCCTTAAAAATGGCTTTAAAATGGATTTGGAGCATGGAGACGATTATCTCGGGATTGCAAGATAACCAAACAAAACTTTTAGTGGATTTCTACTTATTTTATTAAATCTCATCTCCACCAAACAGGACAAGCTTGCATCTGTTATAGTTTTGGGGAAAAATGTGTTTATTTCATGTATGCGCGAAATGCCTTAAAAATGGCTTTAAAATGGATTTGGAGCATGGAGACGATTATCTCGGGATTGCAAGATAACCAAACAAAACTTTTAGTGGATTTCTACTTATTTTATTAAATATCATCTCCACCAAACAGGACAAGCTTGCATGTGTTATAGTTTTGGAGAAAAATGTGTTCATTTCATGTATGCGCAAAATGCCTTTGAAATGGCTTTAAAATGGATTTGGAGCATGGAGACGATTATCTCGGGATTGCAAGATAACCAAACAAAACTTTTAGTGGATTTCTACTTATTTTATTAAATATCATCTCCACCAAACAGGACAAGCTTGCATCTGTTATAGTTTTGGAGAAAAATGTGTTCATTTCATGTATGCGCGAAATGCCTTAAAAATGGCTTTAAAATGGATTTGGAGCATGGAGACGATTATCTCGGGATTGCAAGATAACCAAACAAAACTTTTAGTGGATTTCTAATTATTTTATTAAATATCATCTCCACCAAACAGGACAAGCTTGCATCTGTTATAGTTTTGGAGAAAAATGTGTTCATTTCATGTATGCGCGAAATGCCTTAAAAATGGCTTTAAAATGGATTTGGAGCATGGAGACGATTATCTCGGGATTGCAAGATAACCAAACAAAACATTTAGTGGATTTCTACTTATTTTATTAAATATCATCTCCACCAAACAGGACAAGCTTGCATGTGTTATAGTTTTGGAGAAAAATGTGTTCATTTCATGTATGCGCAAAATGCCTTTGAAATGGCTTTAAAATGGATTTGGAGCATGGAGACGATTATCTCAGGATGGCAATATAAACAAACGAAACTTTTAGTAGATTTCTACTTATTTTATTAAATATTATCGCCACCAAACAGGACAAGCTTGCATCTGTTATAGTTTTGGAGAAAAATGTGTTCATTTCATGTATGCGCGAAATGCCTTAAAAATGGCTTTAAAATGGATTTGGAGCATGGAGACGATTATCTCGGGATTGCAAGATAACCAAACAAAACTTTTAGTGGATTTCTACTTATTTTATTAAATATCATCTCCACCAAACAGGACAAGCTTGCATCTGTTATAGTTTTGGAGAAAAATGTGTTCATTTCATGTATGCGCGAAATGCCTTAAAAATGGCTTTAAAATGGATTTGGAGCATGGAGACGATTATCTCGGGATTGCAAGATAACCAAACAAAACTTTTAGTGGATTTCTACTTATTTTATTAAATATCATCTCCACCAAACAGGACAAGCTTGCATCTGTTATAGTTTTGGAGAAAAATGTGTTCATTTCATGTATGCGCGAAATGCCTTAAAAATGGCTTTAAAATGGATTTGGAGCATGGAGACGATTATCTCGGGATTGCAAGATAACCAAACAAAACTTTTAGTGGATTTCTACTTATTTTATTAAATATCATCTCCACCAAACAGGACAAGCTTGCATCTGTTATAGTTTTGGAGAAAAATGTGTTCATTTCATGTATGCGCGAAATGCCTTAAAAATGGCTTTAAAATGGATTTGGAGCATGGAGACGATTATCTCGGGATTGCAAGATAACCAAACAAAACTTTTAGTGGATTTCTACTTATTTTATTAAATATCATCTCCACCAAACAGGACAAGCTTGCATCTGTTATAGTTTTGGAGAAAAATGTGTTCATTTCATGTATGCGCGAAATGCCTTAAAAATGGCTTTAAAATGGATTTGGAGCATGGAGACGATTATCTCGGGATTGCAATATAACCAAACAAAACTTTTAGTGGATTTCTACTTATTTTATTAAATATCATCTCCACCAAACAGGACAAGCTTGCATCTGTTATAGTTTTGGAGAAAAATGTGTTCATTTCATGTATGCGCGAAATGCCTTAAAAATGGCTTTAAAATGGATTTGGAGCATGGAGACGATTATCTCGGGATTGCAAGATAACCAAACAAAACTTTTAGTAAATTTCTACTTATTTTATTAAATATCATCTCCACCAAACAGGACAAGCTTGCATCTGTTATAGTTTTGGAGAAAAATGTGTTCATTTCATGTATGCGCGAAATGCCTTAAAAATGGCTTTAAAATGGATTTGGAGCATGGAGACGATTATCTCGGGATTGCAAGATAACCAAACAAAACTTTTAGTGGATTTCTACTTATTTTATTAAATATCATCTCCACCAAACAGGACAAGCTTGCATGTGTTATAGTTTTGGAGAAAAATGTGTTCATTTCATGTATGCGCAAAATGCCTTTGAAATGGCTTTAAAATGGATTTGGAGCATGGAGACGATTATCTCGGGATTGCAAGATAACCAAACAAAACTTTTAGTGGATTTCTACTTATTTTATTAAATATCATCTCCACCAAACAGGACAAGCTTGCATCTGTTATAGTTTTGGAGAAAAATGTGTTCATTTCATGTATGCGCGAAATGCCTTAAAAATGGCTTTAAAATGGATTTGGAGCATGGAGACGATTATCTCGGGATTGCAAGATAACCAAACAAAACTTTTAGTGGATTTCTACTTATTTTATTAAATATCATCTCCACCAAACAGGACAAGCTTGCATCTGTTATAGTTTTGGGGAAAAATGTGTTTATTTCATGTATGCGCGAAATGCCTTAAAAATGGCTTTAAAATGGATTTGGAGCATGGAGACGATTATCTCGGGATTGCAAGATAACCAAACAAAACTTTTAGTGGATTTCTACTTATTTTATTAATTATCATCTCCACCAAACAGGACAAGCTTGCATGTGTTATAGTTTTGGAGAAAAATGTGTTCATTTCATGTATGCGCAAAATGCCTTTGAAATGGCTTTAAAATGGATTTGGAGCATGGAGACGATTATCTCAGGATGGCAATATAAACAAACGAAACTTTTAGTAGATTTCTACTTATTTTATTAAATATTATCTCCACCAAACAGGACAAGCTTGCATCTGTTATAGTTTTGGAGAAAAATGTGTTCATTTCATGTATGCGCGAAATGCCTTAAAAATGGCTTTAAAATGGATTTGGAGCATGGAGACGATTATCTCGGGATTGCAAGATAACCAAACAAAACTTTTAGTGGATTTCTACTTATTTTATTAAATATCATCTCCACCAAACAGGACAAGCTTGCATCTGTTATAGTTTTGGAGAAAAATGTGTTCATTTCATGTATGCGCGAAATGCCTTAAAAATGGCTTTAAAATGGATTTGGAGCATGGAGACGATTATCTCGGGATTGCAAGATAACCAAACAAAACTTTTAGTGGATTTCTACTTATTTTATTAAATATCATCTCCACCAAACAGGACAAGCTTGCATGTGTTATAGTTTTGGAGAAAAATGTGTTCATTTCATGTATGCGCAAAATGCCTTTGAAATGGCTTTAAAATGGATTTGGAGCATGGAGACGATTATCTCGGGATTGCAAGATAACCAAACAAAAATTTTAGTGGATTTCTACTTATTTTATTAAATATCATCTCCACCAAACAGGACAAGCTTGCATCTGTTATAGTTTTGGAGAAAAATGTGTTCATTTCATGTATGCGCGAAATGCCTTAAAAATGGCTTTAAAATGGATTTGGAACATGGAGACGATTATCTCGGGATTGCAAGATAACCAAACAAAACTTTTAGTGGATTTCTACGTATTTTATTAAATATCATCTCCACCAAACAGGACAAGCTTGCATCTGTTATAGTTTTGGAGAAAAATTTGTTCATTTCATGTATGCGCGAAATGCCTTAAAAATGGCTTTAAAATGGATTTGGAGCATGGAGACGATTATCTCGGGATTGCAAGATAACCAAACAAAACTTTTAGTGGATTTCTACTTATTTTATTAAATATCATCTCCACCAAACAGGACAAGCTTGCATCTGTTATAGTTTTGGAGAAAAATGTGTTCATTTCATGTATGCGCGAAATGCCTTAAAAATGGCTTTAAAATGGATTTGGAGCATGGAGACGATTATCTCGGGATTGCAAGATAACCAAACAAAACTTTTAGTGGATTTCTACTTATTTTATTAAATATCATCTCCACCAAACAGGACAAGCTTTGCATCTGTTATAGTTTTGGAGAAAAATGTGTTCATTTCATGTATGCGCGAAATGCCTTAAAAATGGCTTTAAAATGGATTTGGAGCATGGAGACGATTATCTCGGGATTGCAAGATAACCAAACAAAACTTTTAGTAAATTTCTACTTATTTTATTAAATATCATCTCCACCAAACAGGACAAGCTTGCATCTGTTATAGTTTTGGAGAAAAATGTGTTCATTTCATGTATGCGCGAAATGCCTTAAAAATGGCTTTAAAATGGATTTGGAGCATGGAGACGATTATCTCGGGATTGCAAGATAACCAAACAAAACTTTTAGTGGATTTCTACTTATTTTATTAAATATCATCTCCACCAAACAGGACAAGCTTGCATGTGTTATAGTTTTGGAGAAAAATGTGTTCATTTCATGTATGCGCAAAATGCCTTTGAAATGGCTTTAAAATGGATTTGGAGCATGGAGACGATTATCTCGGGATTGCAAGATAACCAAACAAAACTTTTAGTGGATTTCTACTTATTTTATTAAATATCATCTCCACCAAACAGGACAAGCTTGCATCTGTTATAGTTTTGGAGAAAAATGTGTTCATTTCATGTATGCGCGAAATGCCTTAAAAATGGCTTTAAAA
Organism: Anomaloglossus baeobatrachus; assembly: GCF_048569485.1. NCBI lineage: Eukaryota > Metazoa > Chordata > Amphibia > Anura > Aromobatidae > Anomaloglossus > Anomaloglossus baeobatrachus. The sequence goes on along the minus strand of NW_027441936.1, from coordinate 21,335 downwards.
TGGATTTGGAGCATGGAGACGATTATCTCGGGATTGCAAGATAACCAAACAAAACTTTTAGTGGATTTCTACTTATTTTATTAAATATCATCTCCACCAAACAGGACAAGCTTGCATCTGTTATAGTTTTGGAGAAAAATGTGTTTATTTCATGTATGCGCGAAATGCCTTAAAAATGGCTTTAAAATGGATTTGGAGCATGGAGACGATTATCTCGGGATTGCAAGATAACCAAACAAAACTTTTAGTGGATTTCTACTTATTTTATTAAATATCATCTCCACCAAACAGGACAAGCTTGCATGTGTTATAGTTTTGGAGAAAAATGTGTTCATTTCATGTATGCGCAAAATGCCTTTGAAATGGCTTTAAAATGGATTTGGAGCATGGAGACGATTATCTCAGGATGGCAATATAAACAAACGAAACTTTTAGTAGATTTCTACTTATTTTATTAAATATTATCTCCACCAAACAGGACAAGCTTGCATCTGTTATAGTTTTGGAGAAAAATGTGTTCATTTCATGTATGCGCGAAATGCCTTAAAAATGGCTTTAAAATGGATTTGGAGCATGGAGACGATTATCTCGGGATTGCAAGATAACCAAACAAAACTTTTAGTGGATTTCTACTTATTTTATTAAATATCATCTCCACCAAACAGGACAAGCTTGCATCTGTTATAGTTTTGGAGAAAAATGTGTTCATTTCATGTATGCGCGAAATGCCTTAAAAATGGCTTTAAAATGGATTTGGAGCATGGAGACGATTATCTCGGGATTGCAAGATAACCAAACAAAACTTTTAGTGGATTTCTACTTATTTTATTAAATATCATCTCCACCAAACAGGACAAGCTTGCATGTGTTATAGTTTTGGAGAAAAATGTGTTCATTTCATGTATGCGCAAAATGCCTTTGAAATGGCTTTAAAATGGATTTGGAGCATGGAGACGATTATCTCGGGATTGCAAGATAACCAAACAAAAATTTTAGTGGATTTCTACTTATTTTATTAAATATCATCTCCACCAAACAGGACAAGCTTGCATCTGTTATAGTTTTGGAGAAAAATGTGTTCATTTCATGTATGCGCGAAATGCCTTAAAAATGGCTTTAAAATGGATTTGGAACATGGAGACGATTATCTCGGGATTGCAAGATAACCAAACAAAACTTTTAGTGGATTTCTACGTATTTTATTAAATATCATCTCCACCAAACAGGACAAGCTTGCATCTGTTATAGTTTTGGAGAAAAATGTGTTCATTTCATGTATGCGCGAAATGCCTTAAAAATGGCTTTAAAATGGATTTGGAGCATGGAGACGATTATCTCGGGATTGCAAGATAACCAAACAAAACTTTTAGTGGATTTCTACTTATTTTATTAAATATCATCTCCACCAAACAGGACAAGCTTGCATCTGTTATAGTTTTGGAGAAAAATGTGTTCATTTCATGTATGCGCGAAATGCCTTAAAAATGGCTTTAAAATGGATTTGGAGCATGGAGACGATTATCTCGGGATTGCAAGATAACCAAACAAAACTTTTAGTGGATTTCTACTTATTTTATTAAATATCATCTCCACCAAACAGGACAAGCTTGCATCTGTTATAGTTTTGGAGAAAAATGTGTTCATTTCATGTATGCGCGAAATGCCTTAAAAATGGCTTTAAAATGGATTTGGAGCATGGAGACGATTATCTCGGGATTGCAAGATAACCAAACAAAACTTTTAGTGGATTTCTACTTATTTTATTAAATATCATCTCCACCAAACAGGACAAGCTTGCATCTGTTATAGTTTTGGAGAAAAATGTGTTCATTTCATGTATGCGCGAAATGCCTTAAAAATGGCTTTAAAATGGATTTGGAGCATGGAGACGATTATCTCGGGATTGCAAGATAACCAAACAAAACTTTTAGTGGATTTCTACTTATTTTATTAAATATCATCTCCACCAAACAGGACAAGCTTGCATCTGTTATAGTTTTGGAGAAAAATGTGTTCATTTCATGTATGCGCGAAATGCCTTAAAAATGGCTTTAAAATGGATTTGGAGCATGGAGACGATTATCTCGGGATTGCAAGATAACCAAACAAAACTTTTAGTGGATTTCTACTTATTTTATTAAATATCATCTCCACCAAACAGGACAAGCTTGCATCTGTTATAGTTTTGGAGAAAAATGTGTTCATTTCATGTATGCGCGAAATGCCTTAAAAATGGCTTTAAAATGGATTTGGAGCATGGAGACGATTATCTCGGGATTGCAAGATAACCAAACAAAACTTTTAGTGGATTTCTACTTATTTTATTAAATATCATCTCCACCAAACAGGACAAGCTTGCATCTGTTATAGTTTTGGAGAAAAATGTGTTCATTTCATGTATGCGCGAAATGCCTTAAAAATGGCTTTAAAATGGATTTGGAGCATGGAGACGATTATCTCGGGATTGCAAGATAACCAAACAAAACTTTTAGTGGATTTCTACTTATTTTATTAAATATCATCTCCACCAAACAGGACAAGCTTGCATCTGTTCTCTTAGAAGAGTCAATGTTTTGAGATCATGGGGTGCGCTTAGCCCCCTCTCTTCGTCACTGAGGATGATTTCATTTTTCAGGGATTAGAGAGGGTGGTCCTTGTGGTGGACTGCAGGTATGGAGAGCTGTTGTCATCGTATTAAATAGATAAGAATGATTATATGTATTGTAGAAATGTCTCCTATCATGTTCCCTAATTTTTTATTATGTCCACATCCTGGTCCCCATCTTGGACATCATAACAAACGTGCACTTTTTTGTTTAATTTACACATTGGACCATAGGAAAAATGACACTACAGGTACAGAGGTGACCGTCTGATAGCCCAGCTCGACTATCCATCTCTACTGAAGACCCTTTCAGCTTTTTGAGAGTTTGGTGGAGAACATCATCTCTGAAAATAGGGTCCCACAGCTGCACCCCATCAGTGTGAGCAGGACTCTTAGGACTCTTAGAAGAGTCAATGCTCTGAGACCATGGGGGGCGCTTAGCCCCCTCTCTTCGTCACTGAGGATGATTTCACTTTTCAGGGAATAGAGAGGGTGGTCCTTGTGGTGGACTGCAGGTTTGGAGAGCTGTTGTCATCGTATTAGATAGATAAGAATGATTATATGTATTGTAGAAATGTCTCCTATCATGTTCCCTATTTTTTTATTATGTCCACATCCTGGTCCCCATCTTGGAAATCATAACAAACGTGCACTTTTTTGTTTAATTTACACATTGGACCATAGGAAAAATGACACTACAGCTACAGAGGTGACCGTCTGATAGCCTAGCTCGACTATCCATCTCTACTGAAGACCCTTTCAGCTTTTTGAGAGTTGGGTGGAGGACATCATCTCTGAAAATAGGGTCCCACAGCTGCACCCCATCAGTGTGAGCAGGACTCTTAGGACTCTTAGAAGAGTCAATGTTTTGAGACCATGGGGTGCGCTTAGCCCCCTCTCTTCGTCACTGAGGATGATTTCATTTTTCAGGGATTAGAGAGGGTGGTCCTTGTGGTGGACTGCAGGTATGGAGAGCTGTTGTCATCGTATTAGATAGATAAGAATAATTATATGTATTGTAGAAATGTCTCCTATCATGTTCCCTATTTTTTTATTATGTCCACATCCTGGTCCCCATCTTGGAAATCATAACAAACGTGCACTTTTTTGTTTAATTTACACATTGGACCATAGGAAAAATGACACTACAGCTACAGAGGTGACCGTCTGATAGCCCAGCTCGACTATCCATCTCTACTGAAGACCCTTTCAGCTTTTTGAGAGTTGGGTGGAGGACATCATCTCTGAAAATAGGGTCCCACAGCTGCACCCCATCAGTGTGAGCAGGACTCTTAGGACTCTTAGAAGAGTCAATGCTCTGAGACCATGGGGGGCGCTTAGCCCCCTCTCTTCGTCACTGAGGATGATTTCATTTTTCAGGGATTAGAGAGAGTGGTCCTTGTGGTGGTCTGCAGGAATGGAGAGCTGTTGTGATCGTATTAGATAGATAAGAATGATTATATGTATTGTAGAAATGTCTCCTATCATGTTCCCTAATTTTTTATTATGTCCACATCCTGGTCCCCATCTTGGACATCATAACAAACGTGCACTTTTTTGTTTAATTTACACATTGGACCATAGGAAAAATGACACTACAGCTACAGAGGTGACCGTCTGATAGCCCAGCTCGACTATCCATCTCTACTGAAGACCCTTTCAGCTTTTTGAGAGTTGGGTGGAGGACATCATCTCTTAAAATAGGGTCCCACAGCTGCACCCCATCAGTGTAAGCAGGACTCTTAGGACTCTTAGAAGAGTCAATGCTCTAAAACCATGAGGGGCGCCAAACAAAACTTTTAGTGGATTTCTACTTATTTTATTAAATATTATCCCCACCAAACAGGACAAGCTTGCATCTGTTATAGTTTTGGAGAAAAATGTGATCATTTCATTTATGCGCGAAATGCCTTAAAAATGGCTTTAAAAAGGGTTTGGAGCACGGAGACGATTATCTCGGGATTGCAAGATAACCAAACAAAACTTTTAGTGGATTTCTACTTATTTTTTTTAAATATCATCTCCACCAAACAGGACAAGCTTGCATCTGTTATAGTTTTGGAGAAAAATGTGATCATTTCATTTATGCGCGAAATGCCTTAAAATGGCTTTAAAATGGTTTTGAAGCATGGAGACGATTATCTCGGGATTGCAAGATAACCAAACACAACTTTTAGTGGATTTCTAATTATTTTATTAAATATCATCCCCTCCAAACAGGACAAGCTTGCATCTGTTATAGTTTTGGAGAAAAATGTGATCATTTCATTTATGCGCGAAATGCCTTAAAATGGCTTTAAATGGATTTGGAGCATGGAAACGATTATCTTGGGATTGCAAGATAACCAAATAAAACTTTTAGTGGATTTCTACTTATTTTATTAAATATCATCTCCACCAAACAGGACAAGCTTGCATGTGTTATAGTTTTGGAGAAAAATGTGATCATTTCATTTATGCGCGAAATGCCTTTGAAATGGCTTTAAAATGGATTTGGAGCATGGAGACGATTATCTCAGGATTGCAATATAAACAAACGAAACTTTTAGTAGGTTTCTACTTATTTTATTAAATATTATCTCCACCAAACAGGACAAGCTTGCATCTGTTATAGTTTTGGAGAAAAATGTGATCATTTCATTTATGCGCGAAATGCCTTAAAAATGGCTTTAAAATGGTTTTGAAGCATGGAGACGATTATCTCGGGATTGCAAGATAACCAAACAAAACTTTTAGTGGATTTCTAATTATTTTATTAAATATCATCCCCTCCAAACAGGACAAGCTTGCATCTGTTATAGTTTTGGAGAAAAATGTGATCATTTCATTTATGCGCACAATGCCTTTGAAATGGCTTTAAAATAGATTTGGAGCATGGAGACGATTATCTCGGGATTGCAAGATAACCAAACAAAACTTTTAGTGGATTTCTACTTATTTTACCAAATATCATCTCCACCAAACAGGACAAGCTTGCATGTGTTATAGTTTTGGAGAAAAATGTGATCATTTCATTTATGCGCAAAATGCCTTTGAAATGGCTTTAAAATGGATTTGGAGCATGGAGACGATTATCTCAGGATGGCAATATAAACAAACGAAACTTTTAGTAGATTTCTACTTATTTTATTAAATATTATCTCCACCAAACAGGACAAGCTTGCATCTGTTATAGTTTTGGAGAAAAATGTGATCATTTCATTTATGCGCGAAATGCCTTAAAAATGGCTTTAAAATGGATTTGGAGCAAGGAGACGATTATCTTGGGATTGCAAGATAACCAAACAAAACTTTTAGTGGATTTCTACTTATTTTATTAAATATTATCCCCACCAAACAGGACAAGCTTGCATCTGTTATAGTTTTGGAGAAAAATGTGATCATTTCATTTATGCGCGAAATGCCTTAAAAATGGCTTTAAAAAGGGTTTGGAGCATGGAGACGATTATCTCGGGATTGCAAGATAACCAAACAAAACTTTTAGTGGATTTCTACTTATTTTATGAAATATCATCTCCACCAAACAGGACAAGCTTGCATCTGTTATAGTTTTGGAGAAAAATGTGATCATTTCATTTATGCGCGAAATGCCTTAAAGATGGCTTTAAAATGGATTTGGAGCATGGAGACGACTATCTCGGGATTGCAAGATAACCAAACAAATCTGTTAGTGGATTTCTACTTATTTTATTAAATATCATCTCCACCAAACAGGAGAAGCTTGCATCTGTTATAGTTTTGGAGAAAAATGTGATCATTTCATTTATGCGCGAAATGCCTTTGAAATGGCTTTAAAATGGATTTGGAGCATGGAGACGATTATCTCAGGATTGCAATATAAACAAACGAAACTTTTAGTAGATTTCTACCTATTTTATTAAATATTATCTCCACCAAACAGGACAAGCTTGCATCTGTTATAGTTTTGGAGAAAAATGTGATCATTTCATTTATGCGCGAAATGCCTTAAAAATGGCTTTAAAATGGATTTGGAGCAAGGAGACGATTATCTTGGGATTGCAAGATAACCAAACAAAACTTTTAGTGGATTTCTACTTATTTTATTAAATATCATCTCCACCAAACAGGACAAGCTTTCATGTGTTATAGTTTTGGAGAAAAATGTGATCATTTCATTTATGCGCGAAATGCCTTTGAAATGGCTTTAAAATGGATTTGGAGCATGGAGACGATTATCTCAGGATTGCAATATAAACAAACGAAACTTTTAGTGGATTTCTACATATTTTATTAAATATCATCTCTACCAAACAGGACAAGCTTGCATCTGTTTTAGTTTTGAAGAAAAATGTGATCATTTCATTTATGCGCGAAATGCCTTCAAAATGGCTTTTAAATGGATTTGAAGCATGGAGACGATTATCTCGGGATTGCAAGATAACCAAACAAAACTTTTAGTGGATTTCTACTTATTTTATTAAATATTATCCCCTCCAAACAGGACGAGCTTCCATCTGTTATAGTTTTGGAGAAAAATGTGATCATTTCATTTATGCGCGAAATGCCTTAAAAATGGCTTTAAAATGGATTTGGAGCATGGAGATGATTATCTCGGGATTGCAAGATAACCAAACAAAACTTTTAGTGGATTTCTACTTATTTTATTAAATATTATCCCCACCAAACAGGACAAGCTTGCATCTGTTATAGTTTTGGAGAAAAATGTGATCATTTCATTTATGCGCGAAATGCCTTAAAAATGGCTTTAAAAAGGGTTTGGAGCATGGAGACGATTATCTCGGGATTGCAAGATAACCAAACAAAACTTTTAGTGGATTTCTACTTATTTTATGAAATATCATCTCCACCAAACAGGACAAGCTTGCATCTGTTATAGTTTTGGAGAAAAATGTGATCATTTCATTTATGCGCGAAATGCCTTAAAGATGGCTTTAAAATGGATTTGGAGCATGGAGACGACTATCTCGGGATTGCAAGATAACCAAACAAATCTGTTAGTGGATTTCTACTTATTTTATTAAATATCATCTCCACCAAACAGGAGAAGCTTGCATCTGTTATAGTTTTGGAGAAAAATGTGATCATTTCATTTATGCGCGAAATGCCTTTGAAATGGCTTTAAAATGGATTTGGAGCATGGAGGCGATTATCTCAGGATTGCAATATAAACAAACGAAACTTTTAGTAGATTTCTACCTATTTTATTAAATATTATCTCCACCAAACAGGACAAGCTTGCATCTGTTATAGTTTTGGAGAAAAATGTGATCATTTCATTTATGCGCGAAATGCCTTAAAAATGGCTTTAAAATGGATTTGGAGCAAGGAGACGATTATCTTGGGATTGCAAGATAACCAAACAAAACTTTTAGTGGATTTCTACTTATTTTATTAAATATCATCTCCACCAAACAGGACAAGCTTTCATGTGTTATAGTTTTGGAGAAAAATGTGATCATTTCATTTATGCGCGAAATGCCTTTGAAATGGCTTTAAAATGGATTTGGAGCATGGAGACGATTATCTCAGGATTGCAATATAAACAAACGAAACTTTTAGTGGATTTCTACATATTTTATTAAATATCATCTCTACCAAACAGGACAAGCTTGCATCTGTTTTAGTTTTGAAGAAAAATGTGATCATTTCATTTATGCGCGAAATGCCTTCAAAATGGCTTTTAAATGGATTTGAAGCATGGAGACGATTATCTCGGGATTGCAAGATAACCAAACAAAACTTTTAGTGGATTTCTACTTATTTTATTAAATATTATCCCCTCCAAACAGGACGAGCTTCCATCTGTTATAGTTTTGGAGAAAAATGTGATCATTTCATTTATGCGCGAAATGCCTTAAAAATGGCTTTAAAATGGATTTGGAGCATGGAGATGATTATCTCGGGATTGCAAGATAACCAAACAAAACTTTTAGTGGATTTCTACTTATTTTATTAAATATTATCCCCACCAAACAGGACAAGCTTGCATCTGTTATAGTTTTGGAGAAAAATGTGATCATTTCATTTATGCGCACAATGCCTTTGAAATGGCTTTAAAATAGATTTGGAGCATGGAGACGATTATCTCGGGATTGCAAGATAACCAAACAAAACTTTTAGTGGATTTCTACTTATTTTACCAAATATCATCTCCACCAAACAGGACAAGCTTGCATGTGTTATAGTTTTGGAGAAAAATGTGATCATTTCATTTATGCGCAAAATGCCTTTGAAATGGCTTTAAAATGGATTTGGAGCATGGAGACGATTATCTCAGGATGGCAATATAAACAAACAAAACTTTTAGTAGATTTCTACTTATTTTATTAAATATTATCTCCACCAAACAGGACAAGCTTGCATCTGTTATAGTTTTGGAGAAAAATGTGATCATTTCATTTATGCGCGAAATGCCTTAAAAATGGCTTTAAAATGGATTTGGAGCATGGAGACGATTATCTTGGGATTGCAAGATAACCAAACAAAACTTTTAGTGGATTTCTACTTATTTTATTAAATATCATCTCCACCAAACAGGACAAGCTTGCATGTGTTATAGTTTTGGAGAAAAATGTGATCATTTCATTTATGCGTGAAATGCCTTTGAAATGGCTTTAAAATGGATTTGGAGCATGGAGACGATTATCTCAGGATTGCAATATAAACAAACAAAACTTTTAGTAGGTTTCTACTTATTTTATTAAATATTATCTCCACCAAACAGGACAAGCTTGCATCTGTTATAGTTTTGGAGAAAAATGTGATCATTTCATTTATGCGCGAAATGCCCTTAGGACTCTTAGAAGAGTTAATGCTCTGAGACCATGGGGGCGCTTAGCCCCCTCTCTTCGTCACTGAGGATGATTTCATTTTTCAGGGATTAGAGAGGGTGGTCCTTGTGGTGGACTGCAGGTATGGAGAGCTGTTGTCATCGTATTAGATAGATAAGAATGATTATATGTATTGTAGAAATGTCTCCTATCATGTTCCCTAATTTTTTATTATGTCCACATCCTGGTCCCCATCTTGGACATCATAACAAACGTGCACTTTTTTGTTTAATTTACACATTGGACCATAGGAAAAATGACACTACAGCTACAGAGGTGACCGTCTGATAGCCCAGCTCGACTATCCATCTCTACTGAAGACATTTCTACAATACATATAATCATTCTTATCTATCTAATACGATCACAACAGCTCTCCATACCTGCCGTCCACCACAAGGACCACTTTCTCTAATCCCTGAAAAATGAAATCATCCTCAGTGACGAAGAGAGGGGGCTAAGCGCCCCCCATGGTCTCAGAGCATTGACTCTTCTAAGAGTCCTAAGATTCCTGCTCACTCTGATGGGGTGCAGCTGTGGGACCCTATTTTCAGAGATGATGTCCTCCACCCAACTCTCAAAAAGCTGAAAGGGTCTTCAGTAGAGATGGATAGTCGAGCTGGGCTATCAGACGGTCACCTCTGTAGCTGTAGTGTCATTTTTCCTATGGTCCAATTTGTAAATTAAACAAAAAAGTGCACGTTTGTTATGATTTCCAAGATGGGGACCAGGATGTGGACATAATAAAAAAATAGGGAACATGATAGGAGACATTTCTACAATACATATAATCATTCTTATCTATCTAATACGATGACAACAGCTCTCCATACCTGCAGTCCACCACAAGGACCACCCTCTCTATTCCCTAAAAAGTGAAATCATCCTCAGTGATGAGGAGAGGGGGCTAAGCGCCCCCCATGGTCTCAGAGCATTGACTCTTCTAAGAGTCCTAAGAGTCCTGCTCACACTGATGGGGTGCAGCTGTGGGACCCTATTTTCAGAGATGATGTCCTCCACCCAACTCTCAAAAAGCTGAAAGGGTCTTCAGTAGAGATGGATAGTCGAGCTGGGCTATCAGACGGTCACCTCTGTAGCTGTAGTGTCATTTTTCCTATGGTCCAATGTGTAAATTAAACAAAAAAGTGCACGTTTGTTATGATGTCCAAGATGGGGACCAGGATGTGGACATAATAAAAAATTAGGGAACATGATAGGAGACATTTCTACAATACATATAATCATTCTTATCTATCTAATACGATGATAACAGCTCTCCATATCTGCAGTCCACCACAAGGACCACCCTCTCTAATCCCTGAAAAATGAAATCATCCTCAGTGATGAAGAGAGGGGGCTAAGTGCCCCCAATGGTCTCAGAGCATTGACTCTTCTAAGAGTCCTAAGAGTCCTGCTCACACTGATGGGGTGCAGCTGTGGGACCCTATTTTCAGAGATGATGTCCTCCACCCAACTCTCAAAAAGCTGAAAGGGTCTAAGAGTCCTAAGAGTCCTGCTCACACTGATGGGGTGCAGCTGTGGGACCCTATTTTCAGAGATGATGTCCTCCACCCAACTCTCAAAAAGCTGAAAGGTTCTTCAGTAGAGATGGATAGTCGAGCTGGGCTATCAGACGGTCACCTCTGTAGCTGTAGTTTCATTTTCCCTATGGTCCAATGTGTAAATTAAACAAAAAAGTGCACGTTTGTTATGATGTCCAAGATGGGGACCAGGATGTGGACATAATAAAAAATTAGTGAACATTATAGGAGACATTTCTACAATACATATAATCATTCTTATCTATCTAATACGATGACAACAGCTCTCCATACCTGCAGTCCACCACAAGGACCACCCTCTCTAATCCCTGAAAAATGAAATCATCCTCAGTGATGAAGAGAGGGGGCTAAGTGCCCCCAATGGTCTCAGAGCATTGACTCTTCTAAGAGTCCTAAGAGTCCTGCTCACACTGATGGGGTGCAGCTGTGGGACCCTATTTTCAGAGATGATGTCCTCCACCCAACTTTCAAAAAGCTGAAAGGGTCTTCAGTAGAGATGGATACTCGAGCTGGGCTATCAGACGGTCACCTCTGTAGCTGTAGTGTCATTTTTCCTATGGTCCAATGTGTAAATTAAACAAAAAAGTGCACGTTTGTTATGATGTCCAAGATGGGGACCAGGATGTGGACATAATAAAAAATTAGGGAACATGATAGGAGACATTTCTACAATACATATAATCATTCTTATCTATCTAATACGATGACAACAGCTCTCCATACCTGCAGTCCACCACAAGGACCACCCTCTCTAATCCCTGAAAAATGAAATCATCCTCAGGGACGAAGAGAGGGGGCTAAGCGCCCCCCATGGTTTTAGAGCATTGACTCTTCTAAGAGTCCTAAGAGTCCTGCTTACACTGATGGGGTGCAGCTGTGGGACCCTATTTTAAGAGATGATGTCCTCCACCCAACTCTCAAAAAGCTGAAAGGGTCTTCAGTAGAGATGGATAGTCGAGCTGGGCTATCAGACGGTCACCTCTGTAGCTGTAGTGTCATTTTTCCTATGGTCCAATGTGTAAATTAAACAAAAAAGTGCACGTTTGTTATGATGTCCAAGATGGGGACCTGGATGTGGACATAATAAAAAATTAGGGAACATGATAGGAGACATTTCTACAATACATATAATCATTCTTATCTATCTAATACGATGACAACAGCTCTCCATACCTGCAGTCCACCACAAGGACCACCCTCTCTAATCCCTGAAAAATGAAATCATCCTCAGTGACGAAGAGAGGGGGCTAAGCGCCCCCATGGTCTCAGAGCATTAACGCTTCTAAGAGTCCTAAGAGTCCTGCTCACACTGATGGGGTGCAGCTGTGGGACCCTATTTTCAGAGATGATGTCCTCCACCCAACTCTCAAAAAGCTGAAAGGGTCTTCAGTAGAGATGGATAGTCGAGCTGGGCTATCAGACGGTCACCTCTGTAGCTGTAGTGTCATTTTTCCTATGGTCCAATGTGTAAATTAAACAAAAAAGTGCACGTTTGTTATGATGTCCAAGATGGGGACCAGGATGTGGACATAATAAAAAATTAGGGAACATGATAGGAGACATTTCTACAATACATATAATCATTCTTATCTATCTAATACAATGACAACAGCTCTCCATACCTGCAGTCCACCACAAGGACCACTCTCTCTAATCCCTGAAAAATGAAATCATCCTCAGTGACGAAGAGAGGGGGCTAAGCGCCCCCCATGGTCTCAAAACATTGACTCTTCTAAGAGTCCTAAGAGTCCTGCTCACACTGATGGGGTGCAGCTGTGGGACCCTATTTTCAGAGATGATGTCCTCCACCCAACTCTCAAAAAGCTGAAAGGGTCTTCAGTAGAGATGGATAGTCGAGCTGGGCTACCAGACGGTCACCTCTGTAGCTGTAGTGTCATTTTTCCTATGGTCCAATGTGTAAATTAAACAAAAAAGTGCACGTTTGTTATGATTTCCAAGATGGGGACCAGGATGTGGACATAATAAAAAAATAGGGAACATGATAGGAGACATTTCTACAATACATATAATCATTCTTATCTATCTAATACGATGACAACAGCTCTCCATACCTGCAGTCCACCACAAGGACCACCCTCTCTATTCCCTGAAAAGTGAAATCATCCTCAGTGACGAAGAGAGGGGGCTAAGCGCCCCCCATGGTCTCAAAACATTGACTCTTCTAAGAGTCCTAAGAGTCCTGCTCACACTGATGGGGTGCAGCTGTGGGACCCTATTTTCAGAGATGATGTTCTCCACCCAACTCTCAAAAAGCTGAAAGGGTCTTCAGTAGAGATGGATTGTCGAGCTGGGCTATCAGACGGTCACCTCTGTAGCTGTAGTGTCATTTTTCCTATGGTCCAATGTGTAAATTAAACAAAAAAGTGCACGTTTGTTATGATGTCCAAGATGGGGACCAGGATGTGGACATAATAAAAAATTAGGGAACATGATAGGAGACATTTCTACAATACATATAATCATTCTTATCTATTTAATACGATGACAACAGCTCTCCATACCTGCAGTCCACCACAAGGACCACCCTCTCTAATCCCTGAAAAATGAAATCATCCTCAGTGACGAAGAGAGGGGGCTAAGCGCCCCCCATGGTCTCAGAGCATTGACTCTTCTAAGAGTCCTAAGAGTCCTGCTCACACTGATGGGGTGCAGCTGTGGGACCCTATTTTCAGAGATGATGTCCTCCACCCAACTCTCAAAAAGCTGAAAGGGTCTTCAGTAGAGATGGATTGTCGAGCTGGGCTATCAGACGGTCACCTCTGTAGCTGTAGTGTCATTTTTCCTATGGTTCAATGTGTAAATTAAACAAAAAAGTGCATGTTTGTTATGATGTCCAAGATGGGGACCAGGATGTGGACATAATAAAAAATTAGGGAACATGATAGGAGACATTTCTACAATACATATAATCATTCTTATCTATCTAATACGATGATAACAGCTCTCCATACCTGCAGTCCACCACAAGGACCACCCTCTCTAATCCCTGAAAAATGAAATCATCCTCAGTGACGAAGAGAGGGGGCTAAGTGCCCCCAATGGTCTCAGAGCATTGACTCTTCTAAGAGTCCTAAGAGTCCTGCTCACACTGATGGGGTGCAGCTGTGGGACCCTATTTTCAGAGATGATGTCCTCCACCCAACTCTCAAAAAGCTGAAAGGGTCTTCAGTAGAGATGGATAGTCGAGCTGGGCTATCAGACGGTCACCTCTGTAGCTGTAGTGTCATTTTTCCTATGGTCCAATGTGTAAATTAAACAAAAAAGTGCACGTTTGTTATGATGTCCAAGATGGGGACCAGGATGTGGACATAATAAAAAATTAGGGAACATGATAGGAGACATTTCTACAATACATATAATCATTCTTATCTATCTAATACGATGACAACAGCTCTCCATACCTGCAGTCCACCACAAGGACCACCCTCTCTAATCCCTGAAAAATGAAATCATCCTCAGTGACGAAGAGAGGGGGCTAAGCGCCCCCATGGTCTCAGAGCATTAACTCTTCTAAGAGTCCTAAGAGTCCTGCTCACACTGATGGGGTGCAGCTGTGGGACCCTATTTTCAGAGATGATGTCCTCCACCCAACTCTCAAAAAGCTGAAAGGGTCTTCAGTAGAGATGGATAGTCGAGCTGGGCTATCAGACGGTCACCTCTGTAGCTGTAGTGTCATTTTTCCTATGGTCCAATGTGTAAATTAAACAAAAAAGTGCACGTTTGTTATGATGTCCAAGATGGGGACCAGGATGTGGACATAATAAAAAATTAGGGAACATGATAGGAGACATTTCTACAATACATATAATCATTCTTATCTATCTAATACGATGACAACAGCTCTCCATACCTGCAGTCCACCACAAGGACCACCCTCTCTAATCCCTGAAAAATGAAATCATCCTCAGTGACGAAGAGAGGGGGCCAAGCGCCCCCCATGGTACCAGAGCATTGACTCTTCTAAGAGTCCTAAGAGTCCTGCTCACACTGATGGGGTGAAGCTGTGGGACCCTATTTTCAGAGATGATGTCCTCCACCCAACTCTCAAAAAGCTGAAAGGGTCTTCAGTAGAGATGGATAGTCGAGCTGGGCTATCAGACGGTCACCTCTGTAGCTGTAGTGTCATTTTTCCTATGGTCCAATGTGTAAATTAAACAAAAAAGTGCACGTTTGTTATGATGTCCAAGATGGGGACCAGGATGTGGACATAATAAAAAATTAGGGAACATGATAGGAGACATTTCTACAATACATATAATCATTCTTATCTATCTAATACGATGACAACAGCTCTCCATACCTGCAGTTCACCACAAGGACCACCCTCTCTAATCCCTGAAATATGAAATCATCCTCAGTGACGAAGAGAGGGGGCTAAGCGCCCCCCATGGTCTCAGAGCATTGACTCTTCTAAGAGTCCTAAGATTCCTGCTCACACTGATGGGGTGCAGCTGTGGGACCCTATTTTCAGAGATGATGTCCTCCACCCAACTCTCAAAAAGCTGAAAGGGTCTTCAGTAGAGATGGATAGTCGAGCTGGGCTATCAGACGGTCACCTCTGTAGCTGTAGTGTCATTTTTCCTATTGTCCAATTTGTAAATTAAACAAAAAAGTGCACGTTTGTTATGATTTCCAAGATGGGGACCAGGATGTGGACATAATAAAAAAATAGGGAACATGATAGGAGACATTTCTACAATACATATAATCATTCTTATCTATCTAATACGATGACAACAGCTCTCCATACCTGCAGTCCACCACAAGGACCACCCTCTCTATTCCCTGAAAAGTGAAATCATCCTCAGTGACGAGGAGAGGGGGCTAAGCGCCCCCCATGGTCTCAGAGCATTGACTCTTCTAAGAGTCCTAAGAGTCCTGCTCACACTGATGGGGTGCAGCTGCGGGACCCTATTTTCAGAGATGATGTTCTCCACCCAACTCTCAAAAAGCTGAAAGGGTCTTCAGTAGAGATGGATAGTCGAGCTGGGCTATCAGACGGTCACCTCTGTAGCTGTAGTGTCATTTTTCCTATGGTCCAATGTGTAAATTAAACAAAAAAGTGCACGTTTGTTATGATGTCCAAGATGGGGACCAGGATGTGGACATAATAAAAAATTAGGGAACATGATAGGAGACATTTCTACAATACATATAATCATTCTTATCTATCTAATACGATGACAACAGCTCTCCATACCTGCAGTCCACCACAAGGACCACCCTCTCTAATCCCTGAAAAATGAAATCATCCTCAGTGACGAAGAGAGGGGGCTAAGCGCCCCCCATGGTCTCAGAGCATTGACTCTTCTAAGAGTCCTAAGAGTCCTGCTCACACTGATGGGGTGCAGCTGTGGGACCCTATTTTCAGAGATGATGTCCTCCACCCAACTCTCAAAAAGCTGAAAGGGTCTTCAGTAGAGATGGATAGTCGAGCTGGGCTATCAGACGGTCACCTCTGTAGCTGTAGTGTCATTTTTCCTATGGTCCAATGTGTAAATTAAACAAAAAAGTGCACGTTTGTTATGATGTCCAAGATGGGGACCAGGATGTGGACATAATAAAAAATTAGGGAACATGATAGGAGACATTTCTACAATACATATAATCATTCTTATCTATTTAATACGATGACAACAGCTCTCCATACCTGCAGTCCACCACAAGGACCACCCTCTCTAATCCCTGAAAAATAAAATCATCCTCAGTGATGAAGAGAGGGGGCTAAGCGCCCCCCATGGTCTCAGAGCATTGACTCTTCTAAGAGTCCTAAGAGTCCTGCTCACACTGATGGGGTGCAGCTGTGGGACCCTATTTTCAGAGATGATGTCCTCCACCCAACTCTCAAAAAGCTGAAAGGGTCTTCAGTAGAGATGGATTGTCGAGCTGGGCTATCAGACGGTCACCTCTGTAGCTGTAGTGTCATTTTTCCTATGGTCCAATGTGTAAATTAAACAAAAAAGTGCACGTTTGTTATGATGTCCAAGATGGGGACCAGGATGTGGACATAATAAAAAATTAGGGAACATGATAGGAGACATTTCTACAATACATATAATCATTCTTATCTACCTAATACGATGATAACAGCTCTCCATACCTGCAGTCCACCACAAGGACCACCCTCTCTAATCCCTGAAAAATGAAATCATCCTCAGTGACGAAGAGAGGGGGCTAAGTGCCCCCAATGGTCTCAGAGCATTGACTCTTCTAAGAGTCCTAAGAGTCCTGCTCACACTGATGGGGTGCAGCTGTGGGACCCTATTTTCAGAGATGATGTCCTCCACCCAACTCTCAAAAAGCTGAAAGGGTCTTCAGTAGAGATGGATAGTCGAGCTGGGCTATCAGACGGTCACCTCTGTAGCTGTAGTGTCATTTTTCCTATGGTCCAATGTGTAAATTAAACAAAAAAGTGCACGTTTGTTATGATGTCCAAGATGGGGACCAGGATGTGGACATAATAAAAAATTAGGGAACATGATAGGAGACATTTCTACAATACATATAATCATTCTTATCTATCTAATACGATGACAACAGCTCTCCATACCTGCAGTCCACCACAAGGACCACCCTCTCTAATCCCTGAAAAATGAAATCATCCTCAGTGACGAAGAGAGGGGGCTAAGCGCCCCCATGGTCTCAGAGCATTAACTCTTCTAAGAGTCCTAAGAGTCCTGCTCACACTGATGGGTGCAGCTGTGGGACCCTATTTTCAGAGATGATGTCCTCCACCCAACTCTCAAAAAGCTGAAAGGGTCTTCAGTAGAGATGGATAGTCGAGCTGGGCTAACAGACGGTCACCTCTGTAGCTGTAGTGTCATTTTTCCTATGGCCCAATGTGTAAATTAAACAAAAAAGTGCACGTTTGTTATGATGTCCAAGATGGGGCCCAGGATGTGGACATAATAAAAAATTAGGGAACATGATAGGAGACATTTCTACAATACATATAATCATTCTTATCTATCTAATACGATGACAACAGCTCTCCATACCTGCAGTCCACCACAAGGACCACCCTCTCTAATCCCTGAAAAATGAAATCATCCTCAGTGACGAAGAGAGGGGGCCAAGCGCCCCCCATGGTACCAGAGCATTCACTCTTCTAAGAGTCCTAAGAGTCCTGCTTACACTGATGGGGTGCAGCTGTGGGACCCTATTTTCAGAGATGATGTCCTCCACCCAACTCTCAAAAAGCTGAAAGGGTCTTCAGTAGAGATGGACAGTCAAGCTGGGCTATCAGACGGTCACCTCTGTAGCTGTAGTGTCATTTTTCCTATGGTCCAATGTGTAAATTAAACAAAAAAGTGCACGTTTGTTATGATGTTCAAGATGGGGACCAGGATGTGGACATAATAAAAAATTAGGGAACATGATAGGAGACATTTCTACAATACATATAATCATTCTTATCTATCTAATACGATCACAACAGCTCTCCATACCTGCAGTCCACCACAAGGACCACTCTCTCTAATCCCTGAAAAATGAAATCATCCTCAGTGACGAAGAGAGGGGGCTAAGCGCCCCCCATGGTCTCAGAACATTGACTCTTCTAAGAGTCCTAAGATTCCTGCTCACACTGATGGGGTGCAGCTGTGGGACCCTATTTTCAGAGATGATGTCCTCCACCCAACTCTCAAAAAGCTGAAAGGGTCTTCAGTAGAGATGGATAGTCGAGCTGGGCTATCAGACGGTCACCTCTGTAGCTGTAGTGTCATTTTTCCTATGGTCCAATGTGTAAATTAAACAAAAAAGTGCACGTTTGTTATGATTTCCAAGATGGGGACCAGGATGTGGACATAATAAAAAAATACGGAACATGATAGGAGACATTTCTACAATACATATAATCATTCTTATCTATGTAATACGATGACAACAGCTCTCCATACCTGCAGTCCACCACCAGGACCACCCTCTCTATTCCCTGAAAAGTGAAATCATCCTCAGTGACGAAGAGAGGGGGCTAAGCGCCCCCCATGGTCTCAGAGCATTGACTCTTCTAAGAGTCCTAAGAGTCCTGCTCACACTGATGGGGTGCAGCTGTGGGACCCTATTTTCAGAGATGATGTTCTCCACCCAACTCTCAAAAAGCTGAAAGGGTCTTCAGTAGAGATGGATAGTCGAGCTGGGCTATCAGACGGTCACCTCTGTAGCTGTAGTGTCATTTTTCCTATGGTCCAATGTGTAAATTAAACAAAAAAGTGCACGTTTGTTATGATGTCCAAGATGGGGACCAGGATGTGGACATAATAAAAAATTAGGGAACATGATAGGAGACATTTCTACAATACATATAATCATTCTTATCTATTTAATACGATGACAACAGCTCTCCATACCTGCAGTCCACCACAAGGACCACCCTCTCTAATCCCTGAAAAATGAAATCATCCTCAGTGATGAAGAGAGGGGGCTAAGTGCCCCCAATGGTCTCAGAGCATTGACTCTTCTAAGAGTCCTAAGAGTCCTGCTCACACTGATGGGGTGCAGCTGTGGGACCCTATTTTCAGAGATGATGTCCTCCACCCAACTCTCAAAAAGCTGAAAGGGTCTTCAGTAGAGATGGATAGTCGAGCTGGGCTATCAGACGGTCACCTCTGTAGCTGTAGTGTCATTTTTCCTATGGTCCAATGTGTAAATTAAACAAAAAAGTGCACGTTTGTTATGATGTCCAAGATGGGGACCAGGATGTGGACATAATAAAAAATTAGGGAACATGATAGGAGACATTTCTACAATACATATAATCATTCTTATCTATCTAATACGATGACAACAGCTCTCCATACCTGCAGTCCACCACAAGGACCACCCTCTCTAATCCCTGAAAAATGAAATCATCCTCAGTGACGAAGAGAGGGGGCTAAGCGCCCCCATGGTCTCAGAGCATTAACTCTTCTAAGAGTCCTAAGAGTCCTGCTCACACTGATGGGGTGCAGCTGTGGGACCCTATTTTCAGAGATGATGTCCTCCACCCAACTCTCAAAAAGCTGAAAGGGTCTTCAGTAGAGATGGATAGTCGAGCTAGGCTATCAGACGGTCACCTCTGTAGCTGTAGTGTCATTTTTCCTATGGTCCAATGTGTAAATTAAACAAAAAAGTGCACGTTTGTTATGATGTTCAAGATGGGGACCAGGATGTGGACATAATAAAAAATTAGGGAACATGATAGGAGACATTTCTACAATACATATAATCATTCTTATCTATCTAATACGATCATAACAGCTCTCCATACCTGCAGTCCACCACAAGGACCACTCTCTCTAATCCCTGAAAAGTGAAATCATCCTCAGTGACGAAGAGAGGGGGCTAAGCGCCCTCCATGGTCTCAGAGCATTGACTCTTCTAAGAGTCCTAAGAGTCCTGCTCACACTGATGGGGTGCAGCTGTGGGACCCTATTTTCAGAGATGATGTTCTCTACCCAACTCTCAAAAAGCTGAAAGGGTCTTCAGTAGAGATGGATAGTCGAGCTGGGCTATCAGACGGTCACCTCTGTAGCTGTAGTGTCATTTTTCCTATGGTCCAATGTGTAAATTAAACAAAAAAGTGCACGTTTGTTATGATGTCCAAGATGGGGACCAGGATGTGGACATAATAAAAAATTAGGGAACATGATAGGAGACATTTCTACAATACATATAATCATTCTTATCTATGTAATACGATGACAACAGCTCTCCATACCTGCAGTCCACCACAAGGACCACCCTCTCTAATCCCTGAAAAATGAAATCATCCTCAGTGACGAAGAGAGGGGGCTAAGCGCCCCCCATGGTCTCAGAGCATTGACTCTTCTAAGAGTCCTAAGAGTCCTGCTCACACTGATGGGGTGCAGCTGTGGGACCCTATTTTCAGAGATGATGTCCTCCACCCAACTCTCAAAAAGCTGAAAGGGTCTTCAGTAGAGATGGATAGTCGAGCTGGGCTATCAGACGGTCACCTCTGTAGCTGTAGTGTCATTTTTCCTATGGTCCAATGTGTAAATTAAACAAAAAAGTGCACGTTTGTTATGATGTCCAAGATGGGGACCAGGATGTGGACATAATAAAAAATTAGGGAACATGATAGGAGACATTTCTACAATACATATAATCATTCTTATCTATCTAATACGATCACAACAGCTCTCCATACCTGCAGTCCACCACAAGGACCACTCTCTCTAATCCCTGAAAAATGAAATCATCCTCAGTGACGAAGAGAGGGGGCTAAGCGCCCCCCATGGTCTCAGAGCATTGACTCTTCTAAGAGTCCTAGGATTCCTGCTCACACTGATGGGGTGCAGCTGTGGGACCCTATTTTCAGAGATGATGTCCTCCACC